>NC_000071.6:80587204-80717204 GCF_000001635.26 Mus musculus | reverse complement strand
GGTGGGGGAATGTCTGGGGGACACCCTCCACCTGCTCAGAGGAGTAGAGGATGAGGGAAGGACTGTGGGAGGGGATGACCAGGAGTAGGGCAGTAACCAGGATGTAAATGAATAAGTAAAAAGCCAAAACAAAACAAAAAAGAAAAAGAAAACAAACGAAAATTACAACAAAAGACATTAAATTAAAATTAAAAAACAAACAAGCAAACACAGAAAGAAGCACAGGGTTTTGCTCCAAGTACAACATAAATTGAGTGTGGTGGGCAATAGTTTAAACTTGTAATCCTCACAGTGGGAAGTTCCAGGTAGGAGCAGTGGTAATTTAAGTTCATCTTCCACTATATCAGGAGTTCGAGGCAGCCCAGGGATACATGAAACTCTCTTTCAATAAATAAGCAAATTGAGTAAAAATAATATTCCAATGAAACAATATAAAATAAACAAGACATATTCTTAAACTCACACATTTAGAAGGACATTTGACTAAATATGTAGGGTCCCTATGGCCCATTTAAGGTACATGTAAAATTACCTTATGGAAGCTGGGAAAAAGTGTGTACAGGGGTAGGGGCAGGATCCAGTCTTCAATCATACGTCTCTAATGACTATTTTCTTTTAAGTGTTCTCCAGATGCTAATAGTCCATTTGTTTTGTAAATTCACCTCTGGGTCAATCAATCAATGTTAGTACTATCCCCATAATACATTTACTGCTTAACAGTGTCAAAAGCTAGAGAGTGGTCCCTCAGGACAAGATCTGCTTTAAGGACATTCCACATCTAACCATAGTCATACAGAATGTGATCACTCAGATAAGTACTTGGAAATTTATAAAAGTACATGTATGGCCTATTTGTGATCTTTTTCTCATGTGGCTGAGACTACTATGTTCTAATTATTGTATACATGGTTGAACTATGCATGTTCACTAGTGTGAATATCTGTATGTTAATGTGTATGTGGTGTGTGTGTGCATGTGGTCTGTTTGTATGGTGTATGCATGTGTGTATGCATGGCTTTAAAATCATAGTTAATTTTGCAATCATTTTCATCTAAATGTTTTTAGGTTTAAAACTTCTAAAACTCAGGTATACCAAAAATAAAACCAATAGTAATATTGCATCACAGGGTTTCTCTCAGCACGATTCCTTCTTTTATTAATGAAATCTTGTAAATAAAAAAAATTGAGTATATGCCTTTAACGCATCTGTTCAGAATTTTATTCATGCTTTTCTTTCTACTTGAGCATTTTTCTTGTCTTCATACAAGTGTCTCTTCCTGTTTCTTGATGTGGAACTTCAAACACTTAAAAGAGGGAAAATACTTACCTGTGTTATATGAAATTATAGCTATTACATGAAGCAAAGAAGACTAAAATGGTTAGGTTCCTAGGAAAGCAGTTCATGTAAGTAACAGTGAAGGCCTAGGAAAGGGAAAATAAATTCCTAAATATTACTAAGGTAGATAAAGCTATTTCTTCAAAGAAAACAAATGAACCATTCTTCTATGCTAGCTGTTTCTTCTGAGAGATGAACCGTGTCCTCTAAGTGAGCATCCTTTTCAAGTTTCTCTGGATGGTAAATGGACCAGAGTTTATCTGGCTTTCATTTGTCTGTTATTGCAGAGAGCACAACATAACTTACTAGGAAGCCATTGGGACAGTATTGATGTGAGCTTCTGATAATTCAATGCTCAATAATGTGCCTCATACTAATACTGAAATGTAAACATGATCATATGGAATGCAGTGTGCTCTGGCCAACATGCAGTCTCTTTCATCCACTGCTCAAATGCCTTTCTCATGCTACGTCTCACATGGGAATTTGAAAACTGAAAATTATCATTAAAATACACCAAGAGTTGATACATGAGACCTCATGAGACTGGAAAGCTTCTGTAAGGCAAAAGGCATAGTGGATAGGACAAATCGGCAACCTACAGATTGGGAAAAAGTCTTCACTAACCTCTCAACCAATACAGGGCTATTATCAAAAGTGTATAAAAAACTCAAGAAGGTAACCAACTAAAGAAAGCAAACAACCCAATCAAAAAATAGGGTATGAACTAAACAGAGAATTCAAACAGAGGAATCTCGAATGGCAGAGAAGCATTAAAGAAATGTTCAAAGTCCTTAGTGATCAGGGAAATGCAAATCAATATAACCCTGAGACTCAACTTTACACCAATATGAATGACTAAGATAAAACCTCGGATGACAGCACATGTTGGCAAGGATGTGGAGAAAGAGGAACTCTCCTCTATTACTGGTGGGATTGAGACTGATAAAACCTCTCTGGAAATCAATTTGGTAATTCCTCAAAAGATTGGAAATAGATCTACCTGAAGAAACAGGTATATCACTCTTGGGAATATACCCAAAAGATGCCCCACCATGACGCAGTGGCACATGTTCCTCTATGTTCATAGTGGCCTTGTTTGTGATAGCCAGAAGCTGGAAACAACCCAGATGTCCCACAAAAGAAGAATGGATTCAAAAAATGTGGTACATTTACACAGCAGAATACTACTCAGCTATTAAGAATCAGGACACCCTGAATTTTGCAGGCAAATGGATGGAACTAGAAAAACATCATCCTGAGTGAGGTAACTCAGACCCAAAAGGACATGCATGATATTCACTAATAAGTGGATATTAGCCTATATATATATGTACACACACACACACACACACACACACACACACACACACACACAGAGAGAGAGAGAGAGAGAGAGAGAGAGAGAGAGAGAGAGAGAGAGAGAGAGAGAGAGAATACCCATGATACAAACCTCAGAACTCAAACATATTAACAAGCTGAATATCCCAAGTGAGGATGTTTCAATCCCACTTGGGAGAGAGAAGAAAACAATCACAGGAGGGGTGAGAGAAGGAGGAAACTGGGTGAGAAAGGGAAAGGGAGTGGAAGAGGGGAACATGATCAGGTATTGGGTGGAGGGAATAGGACTGAAGCCCTGTGGGCCAGCAGAAGGAATGGAAACAGGCATCCTCAGGAGGTAGGGGATGGGGGTACCTTCCAGAACAAACCAGAGACCTGGGAGGTGGGAGACTCTCAGGATTCAAAGAGAGGGACCTTAGGTGAAAATGGCCTATGGTAGGGAGAGGGCACTTGTGGAGCTCACCTCTAGCAGAAAGTGAGGGATGGGGTTGCCATCTCACAGTCAAAAACTCTGCTGAGAATTGTTCCTGTCTGAAAGAATTGCAGGGACAAAAATAGAAGAGAGCCTGAGGAAAAGGAGGTCCAGTGATAGGCCCAAATTGGGATCCAGTGCTCAAGAGGAGGCCTCAAGGCCTGATACTCTTACTGAGGCTATGGAATGTTCACAAAAAGGGGCCTATCATGACTGCCCTCTGAAAGACCCAACAAGCAGCTGCAAGAATCAGATGCAGATATTTGCACTCAACCAATGGACAGAAGCTGCTGACCTCCGTGGTTGAATTAAGGAAAAGCTTGAAGAAGCTGAGGAGGAAGGCAACCCTGTATAAGGGCATTCTCAACCAACCTGGACCCACGAGATCTCTCAGACACTGAGCCACCAACCAGTCAGAATACACCAGCTTATATGAGGCTTCCCACACATATACAGCAGAGGACTGTTGGACCTGGGTTCAGTCAGAGAAGATGTACCAAACCTCAAGATAATGAGGACTCTAGGGAATGTGGAGTTCTTGTGGACTGGAGGGTGGGCACATCTTCATGGACATGAGGGTCGGAAAGGGGAAGGTATAGGATGTGGAACAGGCAGAGGATTGACCAGGAGGGGGATAAAATCTGGACTGTAAAAAAAAAGATTAAATAACATTTAAAAAAGAAGAAAACAACCCTAGTGAAAAATCCTATCATTACTAATTCATGCTCCTCAGATTGTTTCATTGCACCCTTATCATGCCTTCTTCTATTCAGTCTTTGACATAATTTGCAAGGGGAGAATAGGAGTGAGAAGGAGAGGGGTAGGAAGAGGAAGAGAAGATGGAGAGAGGGAGGGAGAGAGAGAAAATATATATATATATATATAATATTGTCTATGCTCATGTAAATTCCAAACATGGCACCTAGCACACAGGTATTAGGAAATTATTTGTTCTTCATCAAGATTTTTCATATTTTATAAACTTCAATTTAGTCATATAGAGTTGGAATGATTGTATTGAGTTTACAGTTTGGTAAACTGTGTATTATAGTGGTTAATATTGCTTCATCATCCAGGTCTTCTAGCATTCATTTTTTTTTAATCCATGCTTGTGTTTGTGTGTGTGTGTGTGTGTGTGTGTGTGTGTGTAAAACATTTTTGTTTGAGTTTACTTTTAGAGACCAAGGATGCTTTGCCATAGCTCGCACAGATTAGGTGATATTCGACTAATGAATATTGTTCCTCAATGATCCAATCTCTAGCCCTCATAATTTCTGCAGTCAGCTCATCCCCTAAGCAGTTTCCTGTCCACTGTGCTTTCTTGGGGATCTGGTTGTACCTGGCACTCTGGCCTTAGATGGGCTATCTATCTGCTCTCCAGGTCTTCCTCCTACTTCTCCACCACTTTTTTTGTATTCTATGATATTATTTTCTTATAAATCACATACACATTGATCATCAAACCAAGGTATGTCCCATATTAGTAAGCAAGAAGACATTTGACCCAAGGAGTACAAATCGATCATATGAGAATTCCTATTTGTACTTGCTATAGTTCAATCTTTGGAGTTTATAATCTGCAGGTTGAATGTTTCATTTTTGCATGATTAAGACTAGCCAAATTTTTATGTCTTGCATTTCACCCATACTCTATTAAGAAATAATTCTAATACCTAGATGACTCAGATCCTAGCCACTTCAAAGAGCTGTTTTTATCTACACAAATATAATAATCTGGACCCGATGCCATAAATAATTGACATTCTTTAGTGTATATAAGTGAGGCTACAGTTACTGATTTCCATTTCATTCTGCATTATAGAATAAAATTAGCTGAAATCTCTTGGACATTTTCAGAATTCCTCAATTGTTGGAATAAACACTCCAGATATCAGAATTCCTCAAGTGTCGGAATAAACACACCAGTTAGTGTCAGTACCTTTAAAAGTAATTGACAAGCTTCAAAATTATTTTTCTTCCTTTAGGGAATATTAATTTTTACCATAACCCTAGGGAGACCGAAATTAAATTCTTTTTCAGTTCTCCTTCCTAGTGACTTTCCTAGGAAAGCTGGAGCTGGTTCTAACCTTGTAAATCTTCTAATAGTTTGAATCAATGGATTAAACCATAGATGAATTTATAGCTGGATGGACTAAAAGGAGGACATGGAGGATGCAGGAGGTGGAGGAGCCTAGTGTTAGGCAGTGGGCCACTGAAGATGTACATTTGAAGAATGTAAACAGCCACAATTTAGATACATGTTCCAGCCAAGGTACTCATCTCTCATCCTTACTCCCTCATCAAGGCCCAAAGGTTCAGGATCAAATAGCCATGGGCTAAAACTTCTGAAACATTGAACTAAATGAACTTTCCTTTATAAAAGTTCATTTCTCTCACTGTGATGGACAACAGATTGACATTGAAACGTCGTAGGGCTAATTGCAAAGCAGGTATGAGTCTCATTTACATGACACAAAATCAAACATTAAGTATTCTTCAAGTGGTGTAAAATAGGACCAATTTTTTGAATTCCTAATTGCATCTGGTGTATGATTTAATTCTGTCCATGTTAATAATGCATATTGCATTACACCTACAGCATACACAGCAGATACTTTGTAGGATATACACCCAAAGGGAATTATTAAGCTGGTAGGTGGGGTTGAAATGTTTACATTTTTTAAAGGTACATATCTATTATGTTTTATTCTTCGTGAAAAACAAATCAAAACAATAAAACAACAACAAAACAAAACCAACTAACCAATAAAACATGCAACTTAATTTTGCTAGATTTTTTAACATTAATGTGAAATTCTTGACATTTAGTTTGCTTTCTTTCTTGAAATTATTATTACTTAAACTACTATATCTGTTTATAAGTTGGCATAAATATCAGCATAATAAAAGGAGTGTTTACCCTCAAACCACACATTGAACAGAAAGGCCACAACATAATCCCCATGGTAGATCTGTCATAGACAAATCAATAGCAAGGATGTATTAGCACATCAGCTGCACAGTTGCCACTGGGGACAAGAGTGAGGCAATGTGTCCTTGCCTAGTTGACATGAGAGTACTGTTTATGCACAGTACACATTCTTGTGCTATATTTACATAGCTTAATGGGGTTTTGAAAAAGGTCATAATCAGCACTGTAGACATTTGGAACTGTGAATTACATACAGAGGCATTGTTGAATTCTTAATTATACTATTAAAGAGTTTGCACAAGGTGAGTTTCTACCAAAGAATTGGTGCACATTATTTTAAAGCTTGTATAGTCAGTTATCCCTCAGACTTCTAAAACAGATTTCTTTCTTCCTGGCTCTTATCACATAAAAGCTTGAACCTCCTGAGCCATTGTGAGTTTTTTTCTGTCCTGTGTTTGATTCATTCTTTCTCTAATCACTGATTACCAAGAATTATTCAGGTACAAGGTGTACATGATCCCTGAAAAGATTTCAGGCAAATTTTAGAAAAAGATTGAGTAAGGTTAAAGGTTATTTTAGATTGTTTCCAGACTATTTCATTTAGTCTCTAATAAATATCTAAAAAAATTCCCAGAAGAGAGCCCTAGAAATGACTGCAGTTACTCCAAATACAATTAGAGCTTAACAATACATTTGGCATATATCACCCTGTTCGATGCATAATTAATATTTGATCTTGTATATAATTTAAGTGGAACAACAAAGAAGTGACCTGAGAGAAATGTACTCTGTGGGTGAGTACAGGGTTCTACAAACCATCAAGTCAGCTAGAATGCTGTCTTCACGTTGTTCTACTCTGTTCTCCATTGGTTTCTACTAGGTTACACGTGAGTTTTGCATTTTTAGGTCAGACTATGTTTAATTCCTGGAAGGGAACGTTTTCTTTTCTTTGTCTAAAAATCGAATACTTTGAAATGGTGAGGCATACAAGTCAGAAGAAAGTAGAGTCTAACCAAGTGAGCAATTCCTTAGAAACATTAATGGAATTTAAATATTGAACACTAAATGTATTTTCAGAGCTGTTTTAAGGTGTATACGGTTTTGTTTAACTGCTTCTGTAAGGATAAAATATAGATGTTGTGGTATCTCAAGGATGACATGCAGAATGATGATATTACTTTTGTTTAAGGATAACATATTAATGAATGGAAATTATGTGATAAGGGTAAAAGAAGATAACACATATAATGTAAATAACCTATTATGGAATATGACAGAACCAAGATACACATGGTTAGCAAACCACAGTACCTAGACAAAGATCTACTAATTTAAATATACAGATTTGTATAAAGTTTCATGTAAAGCATTGTAATGAGGACTCTGATTAAACAGGTTTCACAGTACTACAGGAAGGTGCATTGGTAAGTTGAAAGAGAACAAATTTTGGTTTCCTGGTTATTTTTTCAGGCTTTGAGAAATCACAATTCTGAATGGAAGAATATTGACACGTAAAAATGGCTTAACCATTTTCTTTTCACACATACACATACACACATACAAACACACACACATACTTATATACACACAACACACAGTCACATGCACTCATACACACACACTTCTCTCTCTCTCTTTCACACACACACACACACACACAAAGAGAGAGAAAGAGAGAGAGAGAGAGAGAGAGAGAGAGAGATGAGATGAGAGATGATTAGGGTTGATATTCATCTAGGTATTTGTGGCAGTTCATTTTAATGATAAAATATTACCTATTCTTATGTTGTATTCAACTACTTCTTTGACAAGACTAATCCAAGACTAATGCATTAAAATGGACATATGCAAATGAAATTTATCATAGCTTAGTTGTATCAGAGAGAAGGACAATGTTTTATGATAAAGAGATTTTTAGGCATCACCTGCAGTAATGGAGACAAAATAATGAGTGCATGCTATTGATAAAATATAATTAGTATAATAATACACAGATATTAACATCTTTGTATTTATTTACAGTGTTGTTTATGTTTAGCCACAGGGTCCCTAGCCTATCATGTTCCTATACATTAATATGTATGTAACATATAATATTAAATGTCTCCATACTATTTGAATGTACTGCATATTACCAATACTTGTACACTAATGAGACAATATGTATGAGCATTAGCTATCAGAAGGGGGTTCTAGAACATAGTCCAAGTTCTGGTCCTGTGTGTACATTTAAGACAAACAATAGTAAAATTGTGTACAAACTCTCATGACCATGACTCACTTTTTACAATAAGAGGATGCCATCATTCTGGGACAGAAGAATGTCCTAACTTGTTCGTGGAATCAGTCAAGGGTCCTTGTTTTGCCTCCAAGAGGAGTTGAAGATGAAGAAAGCAAGATGACGTCCTCATTTTGGTAGCAGAGTCTCTAGCTGATCGGAATGTCTTTGTCATTAATGTTCCTGAGACTGCCAATGAGTCTTTCTTATTCTGTTGGAAGCCAAAGGGAAGAGGCATTTTCTCACAATGTGCACTTAAAACACCTGAGCTTCATTGTAAAGTCATTTAAATTTTGATATTTGAATCTCACATGGACTTTTCTGTAGACTTCTGAAGAAGCATCTTTAAAGAGAGATCCTGTCTACCATGATGGGGGAGGATAATGGGTCAGTTTACCCTGCGAACACATCCATCCACTTAGTAAATATTCATAAGAACTATTGACATCCAGGATACAAATACCACCTTATATGGACAATCCATTCCAGTCTTTCTTTGGAGTCCTTTTTAAATAAATTTCTTTTTAAAATACATATCTCTTGACTGAATTGTTTCCTCTGAGGAGACAAAAATTGAGGGAATTCAATAACACTATAACAAAAATTATAGTAAATTCCTATGTTGCAATGGTATTTTTACATGTTATAATGTACTTTGTGAATATTATACACTATTTATTGAAAATAACAACAAATAATATTATTATTATAATGAACTTACTCACAAAGAGTTGTGAGATTCCATTTTAAAATATATAAGATGGATAAAGTAATGTTAGAAAAGAATAAACAGGCAATATGGCAGTAGTAAGTATTTCATAAGAGAGTTTAGTATATACCATTGCATTTCAATGTATTTGCCTTCTTAGATTAATTAATCTCTAAAAAACAATGCAGAGGCAAATGGTAGGTTGGCCACACACACATTACAGAAAATCAAAGTAAAATGAGCTAACTCCTGCACAGGGGCATTACTCTTTTTCTGATAGAGGTTTTCAGAATGCTATGTTCTGTGGAAATTTTAATAGTGTTACATAATGAACCAAGCAAAAGGACTATAAAAGCCTGCACCTTGTCAGGGCTTCAACAGTAATCTACCACTCATACTTTGGTACCGATGTGCTAACTGCAAGTACAATTATAAGATTGGACCTAATTTAAAACATAGACCTACTGAAGTACAATGCTGGCCAAATTTAAGTTAGTTTAGTACATACATTTTTAACTGATGTATTTCTAGCTTGGTTTTTCAAATAACTATGTATCTTCTATGGTGAATTTTGTCAGATATATGAAAAACCTTTAAATATGAGAAATAATTTCATATTTGGTTTGCTTTTTTATTGTTCCTGTTTTCACATGCCTAGGCCAGTTCTTTGGGATGTATTATATGAGAGAAGATGTTAAATCTAGGATGGTTTTCAGTATTTATTAAAAGCTCATTATCAGCGTTTTCTTCTTTTCATGAAAATATACTAGCAGAAATGAAAATATCAACTGGGTTAATGAACCTGCAAATAAATTGTAGTCTGTAGTAGAAAAATAAATGCTAAATATATACAAGCTTGCTAAAGGTTTGTTAAGCTTAATATTTGATTCCAGTTAATCTTATTTATGTATATATGAAACAAACTTTTTTAAATAAAATTTTCATCTGATCTTCAAGTACAAGAAATAAATCAATAAATCAGTTACTATAAAATGAAGAAACTTGAAATTATGCTTTGAATATGTTTGATGTGTTTTGGGCCTCATTTTGGCTCTTGTTTGGGACTTGAGGACAAACCAGAGCCTGGCTTGAGTTTTGACAGTCACTTTGGTATCTGGGTGACTCAGCAAGACCTGTTTGGCCGTGCCTCTAACTTCTACTGCTTCCCCACCCACCCCCGTTGCTGATGTAGAGCTTTGCCATTTACCCTGTCAGTCACTCTATACCTTCCCTTACCCTTCGCTGCCTCCTATGTCATCATAACCCACCAAAAATCCCCCTCCCTATGTTCCGAATTTACATAAGTGACGCCATAAAAGTTCAGTTCCTGCTTTGACAGACTCTGCGCCCAGATGTGTCTATTTTGGGCCAGGACACTCACCATCCTGCTCAGCCCTGGAGAAACTTGGCTGGACCTGCCGGCAGAGAGCAGACAGATGAGGGTATTCGACTGCCCTGAACTGGAGTAACAGACAATTGCAAGCTGCTGTGTTGGTTTCAGGAATTGAAATCGGGTCCTCTGCAAGAGCAATTTAGGTTAGCTATGAACAATCTTCCTAGCCCCCTCTTTATTCATTTTAACTTTCAAAAACTTACCATTTAATAAGATACATAATAATGAGAATGTCTATGGGCTCAAGTTGCCCAATTAATTATATTTAAGACAAAACAATCTTCAGTAAATGATGTAAAACCACAAGCTTATTTTCTTCTCTTTAAATCACTTGTGAAACTTTTATATAAAGAACACTTTGTAGGATATATTTTGAAAAATGAAAGTTGGTTGTTTGCAAATAACAATTCTTGCAGGCAAAATGAAATGAATTCAAGAAAACTCATATCTGTGGTATAAAAACACACTTGCTAGGACATTATTAGCCAATTCATAATATAAAAGACATAAGTTCGTTTGCATTGTGCCTGATTTTTTTTTTGGGGGGGGGTAGTTGACATAAGACTGAGAAATTAGCCATGGGGGACTCAGACCACAGGTCTGCACTTAAACATTATTTTAATAATAGTTCTCCTTTTACATTGATATCTCCAAGTCATTTCTACAAAAATATTTTATTCACAATTAATAACATTGAAAAAGAGCTAGTCATTGAAGCCTGTATAAACTTCATATGCGATTTCATTACAGCCCTTTTTGATTTGTGTGAATATGATGTGTGTAATTGACGGTTTCTTTGGCATGGACCTTTGTGATCATAATATGAATGACAATCATAAGTAACAGTAATTTCGACAATAGTGAGAACGGTTTTAGACAGCAAGTTTGGTGTGTGAGTGATAATGTATTACAAATGTAAGCAGAACAAGTTTGAAGCAAATCTCTTTGCCACACTACAGTTTTTTCTGTTGCTAATTTCTGTCCCCGTGCCTGTTTTGTAATGCCACCTGTACTAATTGATAAATACTCAGGCAAAGATCACATGTTTTATTGTCATAAACAGGGTAATAGCTTGCACCTGGACTAGAAATGTAGTCATTAAGAAGACTTTTGTGGAAAAGAGTTCTGCCTACAGAGGTAAACTTTTCTACTTTCCTTAGATGAGCTTATTGTTATTTATGTTTCTTTGTGACAGAGAGATAAAATTTTCCTTCATGCAATCTAGCTAAGATTTAAAGGGAAAGAAAGTTTATATTTTCCCCTTTCACCTCCCCACTGAAATTCATCACACTAAATACCTTTGGCAACAGAATAACATACACATGCGCACACGCGTGCCTGTATACACACACACACACACACACACACACACACACACACACACACACACACACACACACACACACACACACACACATACACATTTACGACCAGTGTTAAAAGAATGGTTTTCTTGCTTTGACTTAAGATCTAGGCCTTCTGTATGTGTTGACTATGGATCCAAATCAGAAACATTTATTTTAATGAGTTACTATGAGTCACTGCATGTTATTTTTGGTTTTTCCCCCCCTGTGCATTTCATAGTGGCAATGCAATTATCCAGGTGATTGGTCTGTGGGAGGAATGTGTTCGGCAGGAATGGGTATTTGACCCAAACTCCCAATGGGACTAAAATGGAGGGGGAGCAAAGTCATCTCCATAATATTACCATTTTCCTAGTTGTTGGGGGAATGTACTTTCATTATTGCAACTTCTGAAGTCCAATAAGCTGACTAATAATGTAGTCAGCTCTGAATAGCACACCTGGGAGCAGTTGTTTCTCACAAATTCCCCAGCAAAGCTCTGTGGTTGTGAGCTTTTCATATCTAGTACATGCAACTGCTGAGTCTTAGCAGGGAACGGAGTGTGTTCACATGGGAAATATGGTATAGATGACAGAGTTCAATTTAAAATGTTTTGTATTTCTTGAAAATTCTGTGATTATGACTAAAAGAAGTAAAACCAAATGAATAAACACACCCCAGACAGCATTTCTGTCTTCTCTTGTCGAAAAACAGCAATTTAAAACATAAACACATAAAAAGCACATATTTGCGCACAACTGACTGGCATCCAAGTCCTATGATGGTTTTATACAGGGAAAACAGAACTGGAGAAGAAAACAAAAAGAAATTGAAAAACACAAAATCCACACACCAGAAAAGTTTTCATATAGCTCAGTGATTAGATGTTAAGGTGTTGGAAATTGCCTGGATCCTTTGAAATGTCTGTGTATAACTTGGGCTTTATAATTTATTTGAGAGAGTAATTTATTATCAGTTTGCCTCCACAGCAGTTGTAATTATGAAATATGAAGAAGCAGCACAATATAGCACTGGTTAATGCAGCCTAGACCTTTTCTATGTTCTAGGCCCGCATAGGCTCACAAATGGCTTCTTTACTTGTTGCTGTAATCAACAGAGAACATTTCTACCCTACACAATTGCCCTCTGTGAACTCAGTCAGGTTTTGAAGCTGTGATGAATTGCCTTCCCCCTTTAACATTTGAAGATAATATACGTTTTCTGTGTATACGCCTCTCTCAATATCATAAGGAAATTGTTGACAGAAAGACCTATGAACATTAAAACTTATTGTACTTAAACTTTTTATATAATAGATTTTGAACAGATTTTTCCCCTTGTCCAACACTTCCCAGAACCTATCTACTTCTCTACTTACCAAACTTGCTATATATCCACACAGGATGTACACACACAGGATGTACACGATTTATAACATAGATGCTATATATCCACACAGGATGTAATTTTAATTTAGTGTTTATAATAGTAACAAAAATATCTTAAATTGTACTGTATAGACTGGATAATCTCTCAATCTTCCATTACATTTATTCATCTTTTGCAAAAGAATGTTAATTACAACCCTGCATTGCTATTTAGCATATTAAAAATAAGGAAAAAGCCATATTAATGACTAGAGCATTATAATATTTATAATGATTATCATAAATCATTTTTATTCGAATGATATTTCCCTACTTCAGTTTCTTAGACAAATTTTGGGTTTCCATTAAAATTCCCTTGACACATGGTACCAAGCCTCAACACCTCTTAAAGACCTTACTGGGCTTTCAAACTTAGTACTATTGAGAATATTCTTATATTACCAATTTCAGCTCCTAGCTCAAGGTAAAGTCTTGACCCCTCTTTCGACCTCAGCTTCTATGTGCTGGCCTTGAGTAAATACTTTCTAGACTATTTCTCCTCAGAGATGCTAATCTTAATCACCACTAATTTCTGAGCTCTGGTAACCCAGCATTAACTGTCTCAGTAAAGCAAAAAAAGTTTCACTTAAAAGTTCTAGTATCGGGGCTGGAGAGATGGCTCAGAGGTTAAGAGCACTGACTGCTCTTCCAAAGGTCCCGAGTTCAATTCCCAGCAACCACATGGTGGCTCACAACCATCTGTAATAAGATCTGACGCCCTCTTCTGGTGTGTCTGAAGACAGCTACAGTGTACTTACATATAATAAATAAATAAATAAATATTAAAAAAAAAAAAAAAAAGTTCTAGTATCCTTTTAGTCGTAGCTAATTCTTTAGCCTTTGATAACATGAAACACATATTCGGAAAGCTCAAACTATCAAGGAGCCCACTAGAGGCTTCACAAACCAAGCTTCCGGGATGGTTCACTGAGTGCTGACCATCCAACAACTTTTTCCAGCCAAAAGATCGCCAGCCTCTAGAATCCTCCCCAAAAGACATGGCACCAAAGTGGGTTTTGCCTGTGTGGATAGAGCAATGCACAGTGTCTTTGTTCCTCCCGGTTTGCTTAGCCTGCTCTCCTATCACACTTGGCACCTCCAGCCTAGAGCTGGCACTGCCTAGTTTGATTTTTCCTTCTACATTAATCCTCAAACAAGAAAATGCTCCCCAGACGTGTTCACAAACAAACAGGGCAGAGGAATTATTTCCACTGAGGTTCCCATTTCCCATGGGACTATAGCTTATGTCATATTGACATACAATTTGCTAGCCTTATAGTGAAAGTATGATAGAAAAAGTGAATCCTTTCTGATATTTAGATATGCATTTAGCAAGGTTTGCTGCATTTCGGGTGTTAGAAACTTGATCTAAAGTGAGGCAATGATGTAAACTCTTTGAGTTGGGTCATGGTAGGCCATGATCAGATCATTGAGTGTGCTATCTTAAGAGGGTACTGATCTAGTTCTCATGAAACCTCCATTTCTCTTTCATTTTTGTTGTTATAGAAGGGAAAGCCTAGACTGAGCTTATTAATTTTTGTTTCCACTGCCCATGCTTCTCTGCCGTGATTCTAACCGCTATGAGGTGAAAGGTTCAAAGATCACATGGTATTTCAATTTTCAGCTGCCTGAACTGTGAACTAAATCAACTCACCCTTTTAAGGTATCCAGGCACATGTCTTTTGTCACAGCAATGAAAGACACATGACTATGGTTGTGGTATCACAGCCCTGGGCAATACAGGGACCAGGGAATGAGGGCAATGGTAGACTAAGACACAGGATTCTTGTTTTACTTCAAGACTGAACAATTTTTACTTTTCCCATTGCTGTTTATACTGTTCATCTAGCGACTAAAGCTAGCCCTTCAAACAGAACCTGAGTACGCAGTCTCTTTGACCCCGGTATCTGTGTTCCTCCTTCCACACTACTCTGCCCTTATGTAACTGTTTTCCCAGGAAGACATTCTTCCTAGGCTTTATGTCACACTTGTAGTTTTCCACAGTCAAAGGGCCACATATTTGGGTTATGGCTTATACCTAACAAAGGAATTGTAGAACATCTGGCCCCCAATATTCCATCATCTATCTTTGACCGACATAGATTTTTAGAAACTTTTGCTTTCTATTCTGTCATTGGTTACATTTAAGAAATAGGGTTCTAAGAATTAGCATATTCTCAAAACACTTCTCTTAGGACAATGCCATTTGATTTATCCATTCATTTGTCTGTCTCTCTGTCTATCCGTCAGTACACTCACCCATACATCCATGCATCCATGCAAACATCCACCCAGCTATCTAACTATCTGTGGACCACCTATTTTATCTGTTGTCATCATCTGATTTCTGTGATGTTGTGAATTGAAACAAGTGCTTTTCACATGTACACATACATTTTGTTGCTAGGCAGTGCCCTAAGGCCCTCAAAGCTTATAATTTTCCTAATAATAAACTGTATGATTTTTGAGTATACTCAAAGGGGGTGTTAGGAGTTCAAGCTCAGGGTGGGATGTATAGCATGATCTTGTCTCAAAAGAATTAAAAATAGGATAAGATGGCCTTTCTCCACCTAACCTACGTAGAGCACAGTCATCATCAAAACATTCCCAAATTCATGGTGTGTTGAAAATAAAGATTAACTTTTCCTGATTTTGTTGAGTTTTGAAAGAGGTTGTAAAATATCTAGCCTTGGCAGGAAAGTCTTGAGCTTTCTCATGACAAATGGAAGTGTCTATCTTCTACTTTTTCCACCAGCCCATGCACAATGAGTGTAAAGTAATTGTTTCACATTCTTTTGCCATCTGGTGCATGGCATTAAGATCAACTGCCCTTTTTTCTGTTCCTGGTGGTTTCAGGGGGGTTTTCTTTGGCACGCAGGTCATGCCATCTGACTCTGCTTCTGCCTGTCAGAGACATCTGGAAAAGTTGGCGGAGGAGAGTTTGTGCTTACTGCTAGTTGGGTAGAAACATACTGTAGTCCCTCAGATCATCTGTGGTGGTGAACTGGCTTCTTTCCTACAGACTATCTTCCAATGCACTTGTTTTCAAAGCCATTCCCTAACTTGGTCTAAGATTTGGTTCTTTTCCAGTTCTTGCAGCTGCAGATTAGTAATATGATTATATTAGAATCGAATATCTGTGGTTTAAATTTTTTAATTTTAGTTTTGTAGACACATTATATAGTACTTAGGAAGTAACTCTTTAACGTGTAATAAATATTATCTAATGATTTTAATATAGTATTGATATATTATATGTGGTGCTATCTTATAAAGCAGTTTACAGGCATGACAGATTGCCATTTGAGGCATAGTCACAGGTCTCAGGAATTGGATTTAGAAATAATCTTTTACCAAATTCAGTGTCATTGGAATTTCTTTGTACTTTATCAAATGACAACTTTAGATGGCACATTATTGCTTTTACAGAAGCAAGAATATGCTACTCATGGATTTGAAAACTATGTGTACTAAGAGTGAATGGTAAAGAAATAACAAAACAAGCCAGGCATGGTGGCGCATGACTTTAATCCCAGCACTTGGCATGCAGAGGCAGGTGGATTTCTGAGTTCAAGGCCAGCCTGGTCTACAGAGTGAGTTCCAGGACAGCCAGGGATACACAGAGAAACCCTGTCAAAAAAAAAAAACAAAAAACAAAAAACAAAAAACAAAAAAAACAAAAAAAAAAACAAAAAACAAAAAACAAACAAGCAAACAAACAAAAAACAAAACAAAACAAAACAACAACAACAAAACAACCAACCAACCAAACCAAACCAAACCAAACAAAACATCAACAAAGAACCACTCAGAGTAAGAGAAATTCCTGCTAGTCTATATCCTATAAGATGTAGTTTCAAAGGAGCAAGTAGGTTAACTTAAAGAAAACAAATGCGATTATATTTCGAAATTATTTTTTCATGTTTTTATATTTTGCTTTCAAAATATGTAAAAAATTGTCGTTTAGATTCTGAAAAATGATAAGAGACCATTATCTGCAAAGTACCTACAAGAACTTTCTTTAACAGTATTTTAGGTACATTTTACAATAACTGACATAAAATGTGGATACTTCAAGTGATTTCCTGAGTGCAAACCCGTTTATCAGAAGAAGCATACAAAGGGAAATGTCCTCCTGTTGACTTGGTAACCAAATAATCTTGCACAACCATCACGATTTGAGGTCCTTGTCTTCTGTGCAGCTGAATTTTCATTATGTTGGTGAATGTGATTTGTACTGTACCATGCATTCTCTGTAGGTTTATCATAGATAGATAAGCCAGTAGTAGTCATCCTGTGCATATACTGCGATTTAACTAATTAAGTGAGTAACTTTTGTTTTTAAAGGAACCATTTCTTCTCTTCAAAAATTACTTTCAAATCACAGAAACCCTATACTTTCATATCGCGCCAGGAAATCTCAATAAATTGAGAGTGACAAATTTCAATCCATTAAATAAATTGTATGCAATCTTAAATTATAGTGTTTATAGCAATTTCAAGTATTATGAGCTATTTTAGTCCACTCAAAATAAATACCCTTTATTTACATATTTTATTGCTGTTATTTCATACTTCAGTAGAGACATAATGATAAAAAAAACTTACTTTTCTATTATTTTTTAAAATCAAATTTATGGAATGAATTTACAAGCAAAAATGTTGAATTCTCAAGAAAAAGACATTCATCCTTAGCCAAATTAGGTAAGATCTTTTCTCCCAGATGTTTCCTCTTAAAAACACAGACGAAAAATAAAAATCTCAGAATGTACTAGATAAACCCATGATAATGCTAGCAACCACTTAAAACAGGAAGAGACAGAAACTAATTAAAATTTGATTAGAATTCCATGTATAATTTCATGAATGTTTAATTGATCGTTATTGCTACATCCCAAGGGTATTGGCAAATATTGCAAGATGGTATAAAATTCCCACCTTATAGGAAAACTAAATCTCAATTTAATTTAAAATATACACTATTAAGTAACTTTAAATCACTTCTGTAAATATCAGCTTTTGGAAAAATAACTAAATTCAGAAAATCCCAACATTACCTCTATGGTATTAGTCACAACACTACAGGGGAAGACACAATTTAGGTAGTTTCCTTTCACTTTTTATAGATAATTGTGTGAAAATTGTAGCAAAAACTCAATTTAGAAGTATCCCTTGTACTGAATCTCATGCTCTGACAAATTTGTATGAAAATTTAGTACTTGTGTTTTCATAGAAATGATTTAAAAAGCAAAGAGATTCCCTGACACATTTTAAACTTTATTATTATTATTATTATTATTATTATTATTATTATTATTAATCTAGACACTAGATAATCCATATACTTTTTACTGGTGAAAGTATCCTCATGATTCAACCCATCTTGATAAACAAGAAGCCAAGTAGATGCATGTTGAAGAAATAAAACCTAACCTAACATTATTACAGCTGCTTTTGAAATAATATTCCAGAAAATTTAACTCATTCTTAAGAAAACAGTGTTAATCCTTTTTAATGACTTGACTCAAAAGAAGTTTTACCTTGTTGTACTCCCATAAATGACAATCAGATTTCATCATTTGTCCCAAATGATGTTTAATTTACAGCAGGGTGGCAAAGGATTAAGTGAAAAATAGTTTGTTTGTTCTTTTATTCAAATTGTTGCTAGCTCTTAATGAAAATGAATGGGAAGCCAGGCAGTGGTGGTGCACACCTTTAATCCCAGCACTTGGGAGGCAGACACAGGCAGATTCCTGAGTTCGAGGCCAGCCTGGTCTACAGGGTGAGTACCAGGACAGTCAGGGCTACAAAGAAAAAACATGTCTCAGGTAGCATTTGAAATGTAAATGAAGAAAATATCTAATAAAAAATTGAAGAAAAAAAGAAAGAAAGAAAGAAAGAAAGAAAGAAAGAAAGAAAGAGGAAATGAATGGGATATACATACATACATACATATATATATATATATATTTGGCCCATACTAGAAAATGATGAAATTGTGATAAAAGTCTTCACAAGCAAAAATACTTGCCTATGTTAAAAATTAGTAATTATGGGAAATTTAGGAATATACAATGAATAGCAAATAGACTGCCTGCCCTACTCATTTGTAGAAATAACTGTTTAGACTCTAACCATTAGAGAAAATTAAAAGATACCCCTTGAGGAAGGACATGGTGGTATACAGTTTAATCACAGCACTCAGGGGAGCAGTATTATGGAGGTCTGTGTAAGATCATGGACAGCCTGTTCCATATAGAAAATCAAAACAAACCACACCAAACAGGTGTTAGCCTTATTTTGAATATTGTAACCACTTAGTTGATAATATGTCTTTCATTTTTTATTAACCATTTTATTCATTTACATTTCAAACGGTAACCCTCTTGGCAGTTTCCCCTCTGCAAACGTCCCATCCCACACTTCCCTCCAATTTACTTCTAAGAGGGTGCTTCTCCACCCACACAGCAACTTCTGCCTCACGGCTCTAGCATCCTTCTTTGCTAGGGCATCGAGCCTCCTCAGGACCAAGGGCCTCCCCTCCCTTTGATAGCAGATAAGGCCATCCTCTGCTACATATGTAGCTGGAGCCATGGATCCCTCCACCTGTACTCTTTGGTTGGTGGTTTAGTCCCAGGGGACTCTGGGTGGTCTTATTTATTTGATATTATTTATTATTTTAGTTGATATTATTGTTCTTCCTATGGGATTACAATCCCCTATGGGATTACAATCCCCTTCAGCTCCTTCAGTCCTTCCCCTATCTCTTTCATTGGGGTCCTGAAGCTCAGCCCGATGGTTGGCTGTATCTGCATCGGTATTAGTCAGGTGCTGGCAGAGCCTCTCAGGGGACAGCCATACCAGTCTCCTGTCAGCAAGCACATCTTGGCATCAGCAATAGTATCTGGGTTTTGTGGCTACAGATGGGCTGGAACCCTCGGTGGAATGGTCTCTGGATGGCCTTTCCTTCAGTCTTTGCTCCTTTTTTTTTTTTTTTTTTTTTTTGTCGTTTCATTTCCTTTAGACCGGAGCCATACTAGGTTAAAAATTCTGAGAAGGGTGAGTGACCCCATCCCTCGACTGGGGGCCATGCCTGTCTACTGGAGGTGGTCTCTACAGGTTATATCTCTCCTTTTTTGAGTATTTCTCCTAAAGTAATCCCTGTTGGGTCCTGGGATCCTCTCTTCCCTAGGGTCTGCGACTTTCTAGTAGTTATCTCCAGAACCCCCCATCCTGCCACTGCTACATATTTCTATTCAATTTCCTGATCTCTGTACTTCTATCATGTCCTTTCCAATACCTGAATCTGCTATCTTTTTTTCAATCCCCCTCCTCTCTCCCTCCCAGGTCCCTCCTTCTTCCCTCTACCTCCTATGATTATTGTGTTCCCCTTCTATGTAGGATTAAATTATACACACTTTGGTCTTTTTGGGACTGTATTGTGGGTTTTCTGAGCCTTGGGGCTAATATCCACTTATCAGTGAGTACATACTATGTGTGTTCTTTTGTGTCTCACTCAGGATATTTTCTATTTCCATCGATTTGCCTGTGAATTTAATGTAGTCATTATTTGTAATAGTAGAGTAGTACTCCACTGAGTAAATGTACCCCATTTTCTGTATCAGTTCTACTTTTGGAGGACATATGGGTTGTTTCCAGCTTCTGGCTATTATAAATAAGGCTGTAAAAACGTAATGGAACATGTGTCCTTGTTATATGTTGGAGCATCTTTTGGGTATAAGCCCAGCAGTGGTATAGCTGGCTCTTCAGGCAGAACTGTTTTTAGTTTTCTGAGTAACTGCCACATTGTTTTCCAAAGTTGTTTTACCAACTTAAAATTCCACCAGCAATGGAATAATGTTCTACTTTCTCTACATCCTTGACAGGATTAGCTGTCACCTGAGGTTTTTATCTTAGCCATTCTGATTGGTGTAAGGTGGAATCTCAGAGCCGTAGTGTAGTGATTTGCATTTCCCTGATTACTAAGGAAGTAGAATATTTCTTTAGGTGCTTCTCAGCCATTAGAGATTCCTTATTTGAAAATTCTCTGTTTAGTTCTGTACTTCATTTTTAAATAGGGTTATTTGGTTCTCTGGAGTCTAACTTCTTGAGTTCTTTGTACATTTTAGCTGTTAGTCCTCTATTGGATATAGGTTTGGTAAAGATCTTTTACCAATCTGTAGATTGCCATTTTGTCTTGTTGACAGTGTCCTTTTCCTTATATAAGGTTTTCAATTTTATTAGGTCCCATATTTCAACATTGCTCTTAAAGCTTTAGTGACTGGTTTTCCATTCAGTAAAATTTCCCCTGTGCAGATATGTTCATGTGTTAGAGGCTCTTTCCCACATTCTCTTCTATTACGTTCAGCATATCTGTTTTATTATTATTATTATTATTATTATTATTATTATTATTTTCATTTATTTACATTTCAAATGTTATACTTCTTCCAGGCTTCCCCTTCTCAAATCCCTTATCTCATCGCTTCTCCCCCTGCTTCTATAAGGGTGATCCCACATACTTCTGCCTCACTGACCTAGCAGTTCCCTACACTGGAGCATCAAGCCTACACAGAACAAGGGCCTCCCCTCCCATTGATGTCAGATAAGGTCATCTTCTGCTATATATACATCTGGAGCCGTTGTCTTATTTGGAAATCCTTTATCCACTTGGATTTGAGAATGGACCAATTTCCATTCTTCTACATGCCTACCTGGTATCTGTCTAGAAAATCAACCATCTCATCTAGATTTTTCAGTTTTGTTAAGTATAGGCTTTTGTAGTAGGATTTGTTGATTTTTTCTTTAATTTCCTCAGTTTCTGTGGTTATGTCTGCCTTTTCATTTCTGATTTTGGATACTGTCTCTGTGCCTCCAGTTAGTTTGGCTAAAGGTTTATCTATCTTGTTGATTTTCTCAAAGAACGGGCTCCTAGTTTTGTTGATTCTCTGTATAGTTCTTTTTATTTTTACTTAGTTGATTTCAGCCCTGAGTTTGATGATTTACTGCTCTTGGATTTACTCCTCTTGGGTGTATTTGCTTTGTTGTTGTTGTTCTTGTTGTTGTTGTTCTACAGCTTTCAACCATGCTGTTAAGTTGCTAGTGTATGATCTCTCCAATTTCTTTATTAAGATACTCAGAGCTATGAGTTTTCCTTTTAGCACTGCTTTCATTGTGTCCCATAAATTTGTGTATGTTTTGCCTTAATTTTTGTTAAATTCTAAATGTCTTAAATTTCTTTCTTTACTTCTTCTATGTCCAAGTTATCATTGAGTAGAGAGTTGTTTAGCTTCCATGTGCATGAGTATTCTGTTGTTTTTGTTGTTATTGAAGTCTTGTCTGTGGTTTCCGATAGAATCCCATGGGATTAATTAAATCTTTTTTGTATCTGTTTGGGCTTGTTTTATGTCCAATTATATAGTCAATTTTGGAGAAGGTACTATGAAGTGCTGAGAAGAAAGTATATTCTTTTGTTTTAGGGTGAAATGTTCTGTAGATATCTGTTAAAACCATTTGCTTCATAATTTCTGTTAGTTTCGCTGTGACTATGTTTAGTTTTTATTTCCATGATTAGTCCACTGGTGGGAGAGGAGTGTTGAGAACCCAGTACTACCACAAGAGCCAGCCCTGGATACCCCAACATAACTGAAAAGCAAGATTCAGATCTAAGATCTCATCTCATGAAGGTGATAGGGAACTTTAAACAGGGCATAAATAACTCCCTTAAAGAAATACAGAAGAACAAAGGTAAACAAGTAGAATCCCTTATAGAGGAAACCCATAAATTTCTTAAAGAAATACAGAAAAACACATCTAATAGGGTGAAGGAATTGAGCAAAACTATCTAGGATCTAGAAATGGAAACAAACACATTAAAGAAAACACAAAGGGAGACAATCATGGAGGCAGAAAACTAGGAAAGAGAATAGGATTCACAAATGTAAGCATCACCAACAGAATACAAGAGCTAGAATAGAGAATCTCAGATGTAGAAAATACCATAGAAGACACTTTCACAACAGTCAAAGAAAATACAAAAAGCATAACACTGCTAACTCAAACATCTAAGAACTCCAGAACACAATGAGAAGACCAAACCTAAGGATAATAGGTATAGAAGAGATCAAAGATTCCCAACTCAAAGTGACAGTAAATATCTTCAACAAAATTTTACAAGAAAATTTCCCTAACCTAAAAAAAGAGATGTCCATAAATGTACAAGAAGCCCACGGAATGCCAAACAGATTGGACCAGAAAAGAATTCCTCCTGTCACATAATAATCAAAACATAAAATGCACAGAATAAAGAAAGAATATTGAAAGCAGAACTAGAAAACAATCAAGTAGCATAAAAATGCAGACCTATCAGAATTACATAAGACTTCCCAACAGAGACTCTAAAAGCCAGAAGATATTTGGCAGATGTCATACAGACCCTAAGAAAACACAAATGCAAGTACAGTAAAATTCTCAATTACCATAGATGGAAAAATCAAGATATTCCATGACAAAACTAAATTTAAACAATATCGTTCAACTAATCCAGCTGTACAGAGGATAATGAAAGAAAATCCAACATAAGAAGAGAAACTACACCCTTGAGAAGGCAAGAAATTAATCTTCTCACAACAAACCCAAAAGAAACACAAACATAATTTTACGTCTAACAACAACAATAACAACAAAACAGGAATCAACAATCTTGGTCCTTTTACTGTCTGGTTTTGTGTGTCAATTTGATATAAGCTAGAGTTATCACAGAGAAAGGAACCTCCCTTGAGGAATGCCTCCATGAGATAGGGCTGAAAGGCATTTTCTTAATTAGTGTTCGAAGGTGTGAAGTTCCATTGAGGGTGGTGCCATGCCAGGGCTGGTAGTCCTGGGTTTTAGAAGACAGGAAGCTGAGCAAGCCAGGGGAAGCAAGCCAGTAATAACATCTCTCCATGACCTCTGCATCAGCTCCTGCTTCCTGACCTGCTTGAATTCCAGTCCTGACTTCCTACAGTGATGAACAGCAATGTGGACGTGTAATCTGAATAACCCCTTTCCTTCCTAACTTGCTTCTTGGTTGTGATGTTTTCTGCAGGAATACAAACCCTGACTAAGACAGTCTTTAATATCTCTCAACATCAATGGACTCAATTCCCCCAATAAAAAGACATTGGCTAACAGACTACATACTTAAACTGGACTCTGCATTTTGCTGTGTACAGGAAACACACCTAAGTGACAAAGACAGACAGTACCTCAGAGTAAAAGGCTAGAATTTTTTTTTCTATCAAATGGTCCCAAGAAACAAGCTGGAATAACATTTCTTTTTTTTTTTTTTTTTTTTTTTTTTTTTTTTGGGAAAAGCCGAGGAAAGAGATTTACTTAATGTGGTCACATGGAAAGAACAGGTAAAGGGGTTCATTGACCCCAGGTTCATCTTCAGGGTAAAGACATGAGCTTTATGCTTAAACAGAAAGTCTTGTGCCAAGGGCTCAGAAGAACACGTGATTAAGCTGTCTTGATAAAAGTGTTGCCTCTCTGGAAGTTGTCTTGGTTCTGGTACTTTTGGGATATCCAAAGAGGTCGTTCTTGCTTGAATAGCTAAGGTAGCGGTCCTGAGATGATTACTTCTGCTCCAAGATGCAGCCTCAGCCTCACCGAAAATGGTCCTCTCTGTTCCAGGAGTCCGTGTTGTCTCTAGAATCCGAGGTGACTTCCCCATGATGACACCATTGCACTGGCTGGGGTCCTGGGCTGAGTGAGGTGGACAAGAGGGATTGAACTTTAATATGGAATAACATTTCTAATATCCAATAAAATACACTTTCACCCAAAACTTATCAAAAAAGATGGAGAAGGAGACTCCATACTTACCAAAAGAAAAATCTACCAAGATGAGCTCTCAATTCTGAACATGCTCCAAATGCAAGGTCACCCATACTTGTAAAAGAAAGCTCAAAGCCCAAATTGAAACTCACATGATAATATTTCTTACTGTATTCTTTGTTATCTCTGGGCATGTATGCTCTTCTATAACATTTCCCACCCCCCAATTAAGAAGCTAGTTTCTATCTCTTTTGAACCAGCAGGATAATGTAATGGTCATGGTGAATTTATTAGTGCAGAGGAGAAATATTCTGAATTAGATAAAACTATTCAAAACTAAACTGTGGTTCTACCTCGTTTTCTATTTTCCTAAGATTGGTGATAAGGAGAGTCCAGACAACCTATATAGGGCCTGCTTCGTGTTTCAGCAACACTGCTTACATGTTCTTTGAACATCACTTGCTGGTAAGAACATCAGTGAGTAAGACTGTAAAATTCCAGTCATTCAGCTCTGGAGGATGAAACAACCAACAGAGATCATCCCTCTTTCCCCACTGAGCAAAATCCAATTAGGTTTTTCAAGCCATGTAAGTGAGTTTTTTTCAAGCTACTGTAATTACTATGTAGAAAATTTAAAATATAAACTGTTATTATTGTTATCATCATCATTATTATTAATTATGAATATCAGGTCCAGTGGAGTAGACATTTGTCATTGAAATTACAGCTTGCTTTTTCCTGATGTCTATGTGAAATATCATGTGCTAGGTGGGTGTGTCTGTATGTGTGTGTGTGTGTGTGTGTGTGTGTGTTAGTTGACTAGAACTATGGTGGAATGTTTATTTGAAAAAAGAAATGCGTCAATATATGTAAGTTGTATGAGAATAGACAAAAACAGAAAAGACCAAAGATAAAGAGTCTTATGACTCTTGAGTATAGTGAGTAGAAAAGTCATTAAATTTAGGAATAGCTAAGATGTGAAGTGTACAGAGTTTTCTAGGAACTGTACTGAGTAGTAAGTAATGTGGGGGGGAAAAAACAGCAAAAAATCCTATAATGAATGAGCTGAAAACGCATCTAAGAAGACCAAGACAGTTAGAATGGGGTTCATAGTATGAAGGGGAGACCCAAAGAAGATAACAGAAATTTAAAAAATAATGCACCAGTGGACTCTTATGGGAGAGTGGAGGGAAGGACTGAAGGCCCTGAAGGGCATGAGAACCAACAGGAAGACCAATAGAATGAATAAATCTGGACCCTTTGGGGGCTCTCAGATAGGGAGCTACCAACTGAAGAATACACATGGGCTTGAATAAGGCCCCTGGAACATATGAGGTAGATGTGCAGCTCAGTCTCCATGTGCCACTCCTGCCCCCCAAAACTGGAGCAGAGGCTCTTCCTAAAGATTAGGGTAACTGTGGTATCCATTCCCCAACAGGGCTGCCTTCTCTGGCCTCAATGCTAAAGGAATTGCCTACCCTGGCAGAGACTTGATGCACAAGGGTGGGAGAATACCCAGAGGGTTACCTTTTCTGAAGAGAGGGGAACTGGGAATGGAAGAGGTCTCTGTGAGTAAGGAACTTTGAGAAGAGCAGCATTTTATGTAAATAAATAAATTTTAAAATACAACATATATTCAACTAATAAAATTATGAAAATCTTAGAAGAGAATAAGTAAATATTTAAAGCAATTCTGAATTGATAAAAAATCCCTCTATTTTTCTCTTATATCCAATCTACAAAATTTATTCTGAAGAGAGGACATTGCTTTAATTTTATTATGTTCATAGCAGCCCTAT
The DNA here is from genome assembly GCF_000001635.26 of Mus musculus. NCBI lineage: Eukaryota > Metazoa > Chordata > Mammalia > Rodentia > Muridae > Mus > Mus musculus. The sequence goes on along the minus strand of NC_000071.6, from coordinate 80,690,357 downwards.
TTATAATAGCCAGAAGCTGGAAAGAACCCAGATGCCCCTCAACAGAGGAATGGATACAGAAAATGTGGTACATCTACACAATGGAGTACTACTCAGCTATTAAAAAGAATGAATTTATGAAATTCCTAGCCAAATGGATGGACCTGGAGGGCATCATCCTGAGTGAGGTAACACATTCACAAAGGAACTCACACAATATGTACTCACTGATAAGTGGATATTAGCCCCAAACCTAGGATACCCCAGATATAAGATACAATTTCCTAAACACATGAAACTCAAGAAAAATGAAGACTGAAGTGTGGACACTATGCCCTTCCTTAGAAGTGGGAACAAAACACCCTTGGAAGGAGTTACAGAGACAAAGTTTGGAGCTGAGATGAAAGGATGGACCATGTAAAGACTGTCATATCCAGGGATCCACCCCATAATCAGCATCCAAACGCTGACACCATTGCATACACTAGCAAGATTTTATTGATAGGACCCAGATGTAGCTGTCTCTTGTGTGACTATGCCGGGGCCTAGCAAACACAGAAGTGGATGCTCACAGTCAGCTAATGGATGGATCACAGGGCTCCCAATGGAGGAGCTAGAGAAAGTACCCAAGGAGCTAAAGGGATCTGCAACCCTATAGGTGGAACAACATTATGAACTAACCAGTACCCCGGAGCTCTTATCTCTAGCTGCATATGTATCAAAAGATGGCCTAGTCGGCCATCACTGTAAAGAGAGGCCCATTGGACACGCAAATTTTATATGCCCCAGTACAGGGGAATGCCAGGGCCAAAAAGGGGGAGTGGGTGGGTAGGGGAGTGGGGGTGGGTGGGTATGGGGGACTTTTGGTATAGCATTGGAAATGTAAATGAGCTAAATACCTAATAAAAATTAAAAAAAAAAAGAAATCCCAAGGAAGTGTGATATCAGTGGGTTTTTATGTAATGGAATAAAATCAAGGAAATTTATAAGAAATTCACGGGTTCTTGAAGAGAATAATCTTGGTTGATATATCAACATGCTGTAATAAAAAATTTCAGTTATTTCAAAACAAAGATAACTTTGGGTTCAGATTATTTTCTACAACATCTAAGACCTTCTTATGACCAGGGAGCAACTGTTAGCTGCAAGTTACTCAGTCTCATAGCCAAGAATTTTGCTGGGACCACATGCTCAGCTTGATTTTATTATTTCTGTGGTATGGATTCTTCGCACCCTAAGCTATACTTTTTTCCTTCTAAATTTGTAATTTTTTCTATGATTTATTTAGTTGTATGTGAGTTGGGTGCATGTGTGCGGGCATGCGTGGCATGGCCTGGCCTGTGTATGGAGTTCAGCGAGCAACCAATTGATGTTGGTTCTCTTCTTTCACCCTGAGTCTTTCTTTACCTGTAGAGCTTTCTTTCACTTCCTGGACTTTTAAACCTTTTAAATAGGAAGTTGGGTTCATGGGGGAGGCTGTGCTTAGTATATAGGTTTTGATATTGATATGAACAGTTTTATAAAGGCTGGGATTGAGATATAGCAGGACAGGGATGTCCACTGCAGTTAGAACTAACTGAAAAATATGTGATCCTGTACTTTAGTCCTGAAGTTATTGCTGAGATGAGGCAAAACTTCAGGAGACCCTGGGAAAGGGTGATTGATTCTGCACAGGGGCCATGACAGACTATACTTACCCTGTAACATCTCTGCAGCTTCTCAGACATTCATAACATTCTAGAAGCAAGCATGTTGTTACTTTATTGCCGTAACTTAAATTATATCTTGTAAGATAATTCTTATCAATTATCTATAGGAGAAATTATATACAAATTCTGACCTAGTCTATATAGCAATGTATATAAATACAATTAAAATATTTAATTGATAACTAAAATAAGCTTTAAATTAATAATCAATAAGGTCTTTAAGAAACACTGGCAGAATTTCACATTTAATAATTGAGGCAGTTTGATTCCAGAACATGTGCTCTTGGTTATTAATCTTTCTTGTTTTTATCATTTATTGAACACCTGTGTTATATGTAACAATGAACTAAATGTTTTATATCCAAAATAACTGTGCTATTCATATTATTTAATAGTTCACACCAAGCAACAGAAAGTTCTTATAACAGGAAGTTATAGCTTAAAAGTTGTGAAATAGACTGTGAACTTGAGAGTCAATGGACACCTGCCTTTAAACAATGGCATCTGTTGCTAGTTTGAATCTCTTATCTTTTTTCTTCATAGAAGTTAAATGAATAAAACTAGTTCAAACAAAACAAGAAATTAAACCCGTTAACTATGTCCATATTCTGGTTTAAGTAAGAAATATCCCCATAGGTTATTTAAACACTTGGTCCCCAGTTGGTGGCACTGTCTGGAAATGCTTAGGAGATGTGTACTTGATAAAGGAAGTGAGTTACTGGAGATGGTCTTTGAGTGGTTAAACCTCTCCCATTCCTTATCTGCTATCTGTGTGCTGAAATCTCTCATAGTGTTGCTTTTGCCACCATGACTATTATTTTCTTCCATGCATTCTTTCTGTAATGGTGTCTTACCTCATTTGAACATACCAAAGATAAAGTTTTCTACTAGTTAATTTGGTCACAGTGTTTATTATAGTATAAAATGATAGCTGATGAAATCCAGATTACCTCTTCTAACTGTTGTCTAAGCCCTGATTCAGATATGACTTGGAGACATGGACTTTCCCAGAATTGCATTTGTTTTTAAACTTCTTTATTATTTTTGATCACCCTTATACTCTGTCAAATATCCAGAGGGAGGTATTTTGGCAATTATATAAAAATTATTGCTCATACATTTGGATTTAAAATCTATAGTAATTTTTCCAGCATTTTTGATGTTAATAATAAAATAATTGTATATTCTTAAAAACTGTATCTGAGGTTTATAAAATTATTTTGGAAATCAATGTATCCAGAATACAAAACTTTAGTATAAATTTGGTAAATCAGTGGGTTAATTCTCAGACAATTACCAGTTTGACAAAATACATTGATATTTCTATTTCTGGAAGTAAAATAGTATTACATAAAATAATTTCAAATCATTTGTTTAGTGTACATGATCATATAATTATTTATGATTGTATACTACATATACATAAATGAACACTGTCTTTGTAAACAGTTTTCTAGGCACTGTGCTAAATATTAGTTAATCTGATACCTCAAATATTGTGTAGGGACAATTATTTTTCTCATTTGAAATTTAAGAAACAGACACACAGAAAATACTAAAGTCACATAGGAGGTTAGTAAGAAACCTAGGTTTTGAACAAAGTTTAGTTTCAGAACCCACACTTATAAATATCACAGTATAATTACATATAAAATACATTTCTCTTTTGTAGGTACACTTATTAGATTGAGCCATTTGGTGAGAGATTAAAAAATCAATTTCATGTGTTAACTAATATAGTGAAGGTGGAATTTGAAGAAGAAAAGTAAATATTTGTTTGGAATGAAAAGATACAATAATATTGAGAGAGAAATGAAACCTACAAATAAATTGTGAAAGAGTATAAATCCCTAATGCCCCATGGGCATGTGAGAGTGAATACAGAGTTAGCAAATTTTAATCAATTCAACAAACCCAGCATGGATTCTGAGAGGAGACATATTGTACATGATAGATATACAAACAATCTATAGAATTCTGTTAACTAGTTCCAAGGACTACCTCTTAAGTTTCATACTTAAAGACATTTCTAAGGTTGATGAGTATGTGGCTGGCTGATTAACTGAGTTGAAATCTCTGTACTGGGACTTTTTTTGTCTAGTTCCTTTTTATTTAGCATGATATAACACTGATTGACCCCCTGACACAAGAGTAATTTCCCTTGGAAAGGAATTCTTGAGTGGATAGAAAGTTACTGTTAAATATACTTCTGGAATCACCTTGTGGATTTCTAATTTTAAAAAGCAAACACAAGTGATCCTGGCCCAAAAATAAAAATATCCAAGCCAAACTACCTTTCTATAGAGTTTATATTTAAATAATAAATATATTTACTTAGGTTTTAGTGTTTTTGTTTATTTTTTACTAATATATAGCTGATCATGTGATTATGTAATGATTGTCATATGTCTATTATATCTTCCCAGAATTAAATTAGAAATACAGCAGACTAGGAATACAGAGATAACAATATATGAAGTGAAACAGAAAATTTTTGTCACCATATCATAAAACCCATGGATATAGTAATACAAATAAAAAGAACTCTTAATGTATATCTCCTAAACAAATCTCTAGGTCTCTTCAAAACTATCAGGTAACAACTGCTAATATTTCTCACATGTCAGGATCACTATTGCAGTGCCATTTCCCAACAGCCATACTCTTATAGAAAGATAGGCATATCTGGAGTTTAGAATTATAAATACAAAATTAGTAATTAAAGGTTACTTTGATGAGAATAAAGGGAGAACATTTATTATTTTTGGAAGAAAGTCAAGAACAATATTGCCAGTAAGCGCAATGACAAAGAATGTAGCCGAATGCCCAGGAGTATATATCTTTATTTATTTATGCGTATCATAAGCCTAACCATGTGTCTCATGACTGTAAGTATAGATATTTCCTATCTCTATCTGAAAGTCAAAATATTACCAATGAGGATATTCAAGACATGTACTTATACATGCTAACATACTAAAATTTACTTAATGGAACATTAAGTTCTTAATAATAAAAAGAGCTTATGGATAGCCATGGAAAAAATAAATGTGAAGAAGAGCAGGAAAATTCAGCTTGTAAACAACATGGGGAACAAGCTGTGCTAAAGGCAGATACAAGAGTAAAGAAGATTGATTCAGAAAACGAGCCCAGTGTTTAAGAAGCATGAAATGAAAAACAATATATATTTTGCTGTTATGATGTCTTAAAGCACAATATATTTTATTTTGGTGATCCTGGCAACACATAATTTTCCTTGCAAACTTATGTCGGCATTGCTTTATACTTGCTCATGGTGCAAGCTGGAGAAGCTCAGAATTGACATCAGGAATAAACACGAATCTAACCTCTAATTTCACACTCTGAACTTCCATTTTATCAAATATAAACAATGATAAAGTGATAAAAAAGAGGATTCTATATAATAGGAGCCAGATAATTATAAAGTAAAATATAAATTTGCTTATGGGGTATGTAGTCACTGTCGCATTGTCATGTGGAAAATGTCACCAGGACATAGTGACTTCTAGAATAGCCATATATACATGAGGAGAGCCTGTCTTAAAATAACACCAACAAATGAAAAACACCAATTCATTATGAATATTTACAATAGGAAAAACTTGTAAAACTTTTGCATCCTTTGAGACATAATTTTATTTATTTGCAATTCTATGGATCTACCTGTATTGGCAAATAATTAATCAATGATAATACATGAGATTGAACTTATAAATTACCATCAAACTTCTGTCTGTCTATATGTCACAAATAAAATTAAAGTATTTTAGTCACAACATTATTCCACAGTTTCTTCTTTAATTACCAATTCTGAAAATGATTTTTGAAACATAAAAATGAAAAGGGAGTGATATCTTTTATGAGATAAATGTTCCGTTGAGCCTTTAGTGGTTTCTATATCTCCGGAAGTAATTTCAAAGACAGTAAACATAAGCTTGTGTTCTAACCTGTGTAAATGTACAAAAGTTATGTTCTAACCAGAATGGGCTTTATTTTAGTGTCTCAATTTTCTACCTATCTTTTCTTCTAGGGGGACCATATTTTGAATATGTATTTAAACATAAATATTTTAACACATACAGAAAACATTCAGTAACTTAAGGATCAATACTATAAATATAGTCCAAAGGTATATTGTGTAGCATTTTCCTGTAAGTTGAAACAACCTCTTCTGGAGGGTGGAGAGAGCACCATGAGACTTAGGAATTAAACAGGATCACAAGTTTGAGAAAGCAGAAATAACAGTGTTCAAAAGCCTCTTCCCAAGTCTACAAATCAGCAAGGAATTGCTGGAGAGAGATACGCAGACCAGCCAAGCTGTTGAAAGATAATTGTGAACCAAACCTCTGGAGCTGCCTGAAATTCCCAGCAGGAAAGCAGCTTTTATGGGATCTGAATCTTGCTGTGGTGGGCTATTTGATGATATGGCTGCCTTGGAATCCTTCTTACTCCTGTGAGTAATTTCTCATCCATGCTCTTGTAAATAACATCCGTAAACTCACTGATTCACCAAGTTGTACTTTGATAGAGTCATCAGACTGGTCTGTGAGTGGTCGCTGATCTGGGGCAAATGCACGTTTGCTAAGTCTTTTCTGGAAACACACAAGGAGTCAACAGTAGTCACAAAGCTGTGTGAATGTCAACACGGCTGAGTCAGGCTTTGACTAGAGGCAAGCTGCTGCTCACAAGTGCAAAGACTATGGGATCGGAACAGTGCCCACATAGAGTGAGATGCCTTGGGATCTGAAGAGTGCCCACATGGAGTAAGATGCCTTATTCTTCTCTTCTGCTTCCCCGTTTCTCACATATCTACCATGAACTCTCAGACTTGTGATGAATCTCTGCTTACTCATATGGCCCTGCCATGCCAAAGACATATTAGCAAGACATAACAGAACTCTTTTAATTGGACAAAGATTAAAGGACCTATAAGAATACAATGGATTATGACTAAATACCTATCAATAGTGGTCACTGTTTTGCTGACATTAACTGACTCACTGAAGCAGAAACCCACGCAGCACAGTAACTTATTGTGAGGTTCTAAGAATGTGGGAGGCCAGCTTTTTACTCAGGACCTCGTCATAGCCTTGTCTGGGCCTTGTCCTTCATGTTTCCATTCTTTCAGTGTCCTGACAACAGGTTCCACAAGTATAAAAATGACCTTCATGCTGAGAGAGAATGGGGCCATCATTTGAGACCACATGTGTTCTCTCCACATCTGTACTTCACAACATAGCCTTTTGTTTCTGCACAGAACTTGCAAAAATGTAGTTATATATTCTTGTGCTTTCTTTGTTTTTGTTTATGTTCCTTATTTTAAAACAAGAATTCAGATCAGCGACCATGTTAGTCTGGTTCGTTTGTTCCTTCCTAAGCTATTAAACACACACAAGCCACAAACACACACACGTGAACACGCCCATGCACAGGCACACACTTCAGAGTTAGATGCTCTACAACTTTTTCTTCTTCCCTCTCTTCTTCTCCATTTTAAATGTAGAAAGGTAAATTATATTTCTTCTACCCAATTTTTACCAAAATGGTGTTACATCTAACTTATGCCTAGTTTGTTTGTTTGATTTTTGAGGCAGGTTTACATGTAGCCTACATTGTCCTCAAAGTCACCATGTAGCTCCGGCTGGCCTTGAACTGCCCCTCCTGCTTCCACCTGCAAAATTCTGAGATTGCAGGAATTTAACATCACACTCAGATCACTTTTTTTTCTTTATTAGATATTTTCTTTATTTGCATTTCAATGTTATCCCCTTTCCTAGTTTTCCCTCTGAAAATCCCCTATACCCTCCCTCCTCCCCCTGCTACCCAACCCACTCATTCCTGGTCCTGGCATACCCCTATACTGGGGCATAGAGTCTTCACAAGACCAAAGGCCTCTCCTCCCATTAATGACCTACTAGGCCATCCTCTGCTACTTTTATAGATAGAGCCACAAATTCCACCATGTGTTTTCTTTGATTGGTAGTATAGTTCTAAGGAGCTCTGGGGGTACTGGTTAGTTCATATTGATGTTCTTTCTATGGGGTTTCAGTTCCCTTCATCTTCCTGGGTATTTCTCTGGCTCCTTCATTGGGGACCTTGTAATCACTTTTATTTAATATTATATTAGGTAAATAATTTCTTCAAAAATCTTTATAGAACACTCTAGTAAGAAAACATTTTTTTCCTCAGTCACATTTGCCTATAAGGGTTAATTCCTAATACAGAGGCAACAGATGACCATTGACAAATAAATAGAGTGCTGCATAAATGCTGTGTTTTATGTAGATTCAAATATAGATTATTCATTAAAGGAATGCACTATTATTACTCCATAAGAATTATAGGATTATCTTCTCTTTTGTGGATACCAGGAAAAAGTGGATAGTATTAAACCATCACAATTATAATTAGCAGTGGAACCCTAGCTTTGAAACAATTGATTGCTAAAAATTTTATTGAATTGTAGTATAAAAATGTTAGTAGTTTTCAAAACATAAACGTTCCTAGTGATTAAGAGACTAAAAAGCAAAATAAAGAATATGTCTTATGATTGTTTCTGTCATGGTAAGTTATATTTTCAAAAGTCTCAAAGTAATAATCTATAGTTTTACAGAATAAGTATGTTCTAGTTATATTATTTTTGATTTCCCCATGGGATGTGTGTTAAACATTATATATAATGACCCTGAGCACAGTAATATACTGGGGGACTTCCTAATGATTTATTGTTATTTAAAAGAAGCTTGTTTGAATTTTCTTTTCTAACTAGTTATTATTTGTAGTTCATGGGACATAGTGAATTGACCACTCCATCAGTCTCTGAGGACACAAATCTTCTTGGCTGCCATGTTAGTAAAGCAACCACCTAAATAATCTGGAGGCTCTGACAATGGAGAAGACACTGGGCTTTGGAATTTAGCCATTGCCTCATTGTGAGCTTGATCTCCTGACATTTTAATGGATTGAGGTCCTATTTCTGATGGCTCAGTTTATACATGGACATAAACTATTTTGAGCACTTCAGAGCTTAGAGCTTGGAGCTGATGTTTAGGTTTGGAGTCAAACTGTCTGTCCTCTGCAGTGAGCAGAGTAGGTAAAATAGACATCTAATGAGATTCCATTATATGTGCAGTTGCTGCACTCAATGATAGCTATGGTAAAAATATACACACAGTAGCATTAAAACAATGGTTATTCTGAAGGAGATAACATGTTTACATGCACTTCTCTCATCTCTTCAAATCAACTAACTTCTGTCTCTGACTCTGTGTGTGTGTGTGTGTGTGTGTGTGTGTGTGTGTGTGTGTGTGTGTATACACAGGATTTGATGTTCATAGCATTTTAATTCTATTTTCTTCCTAGTGTCTGGAATTATTTGTCAATAGCTTGTATACTGTGCTGCATTTTTCTCATCTGACTGCGTTTAATTACTCATGACATATTCATCTCTGACCTACTTCTGGAAACTGTGCCACTCACTGTTGGCCACTTGAAAGTTGGGCTTATGCTGAGCTTACAACTCCCTGCAGGTGAGGATGAGAGTCAAGAGGAACCCTCCTTCATTGCTGGTGGGAGTGAAATTTTGTACAGACACTATAGATATCAGTGTGGTGTTTCCTCAGACAACTGGTAATCATTGTACTTCAAGACTTGTTTATAACCACTTGGTCATATACCCAAAGGATGATCCATCCTACCACAAGGATGTTCATCAAGGCTTTATTTTTAAATAACCTATACATCCTTCAATTGAATAATGAATAAAGAAAATGTAGTATGTTTACACAATTGAGAATTACTCAGCTGTTAAAATGAATCATGATATTTGCAGGCAAATGGATGAAACTAAAAAAGTCCACACTAAGTGACAAAACTCAGACACAGAAAGGCAAACATGATATGTACTCCCGTATGAGTGGATATTAGACATAAAATAAAAGATAACGACACTGTAATCCACAGACCCAAAGAAGCTACGTACAAAGGAGGATTCAAGGGGGGCTATGGTTAAAATTCACTGAAATGGGAAATAGACTACACATCAGGGATGGAATGAGGGAGGAGACTGGGTCAAAAAGGGGATAAAGGGTGGAGATGGGACCATTTTATTTTAATTTCTGAAATATCGCAGATTCCTTAGTAATCCTTCCTCTGAGGCCACAATTGTTTGGATTTCTGTAGAATACCTGGTAAACACAGTACTATAGACTGTACAAAACCTATGGCTTTAGTAGAGCACTTAATGGTGGAAAATAACTTGAAACTAGCGACCAACAGATATGACTTTGAACACAAAGTTTTACTGCATTAGTAAAATTAGTCAGGCCCAAGACTCAAAAGGGCTGATTTCTCATATCAGTAGTCCCTCCGAGAAAATTCTACTGCAATACAAACCATTTATCGAATAGTTTACACAATCCATCATTAGCAAAAAGTAATCATTTTGCAGATAGCTGAGATGGTTTTCTAATAGCTGTTTTTCTTATAGTTTATTTAAGTCTTTTTAATGGTGAAATATATGAATTCAGTATTATTATTAAAATACTAGGATATTTTAATTGAGAACTGAAATTCTAAATACCTAATCTTTTCTTGTTCCTAATAGGTAGGATATAGTGAAATAAACTCATAGGCATGAATAAATTGATTTAGATGAAAGAAGGGTCTATATCCATATTGGACTCTAAGGAGTCAATTCACTAAAATTTGAGAAAAATGTGACACCATTTTAGATGCAGAGTGTTGTGAGACATAGAGACAGAAACTGAAGAGTGTGCATATAAATCGTATATTCTGAATTTCATAACTGTTAGTCGGTATTGATTATGCAAATACTTTCTGGTCACCCATAGGCAAATATCAGAAAGGAAATGTAATAGACATGAGCAAGTATGTTTTATATTTTTGTCATATTGATATTAAATATTGAACAGCTCTACCTTTATTTTTAGTGAGCATAGTTGGTAACATTAAGTGTCACAAAGCATTCCAATAGCTTATAAAATATTCTAAATGATTTAGTTGTTGCAGAAATAATATGTATCTAGCAGTTACCAAAGGCTTTTGGAAAGCATGCCTCTCTGATACTTCTGCAGGTGTTAGGATGCTTATTTTTCCAAAATGTTTCACTATAATATCACTGCTGTGGGTATAAGAAGTTTTAGCTGGGTTAAGCTTAGAATATCATTATGTGATTAGGATAGTTCAAAAGAATGGTTAGTCTGTAACATATTCTTATTAATCTTATGTCCTTTTGTACTTTTAAAAAAGAAGGAAAATATTGTTTTTTAATGTTAATTCATATATTCCCTAAATTATTACAATTTAATGATAACCAAAAGCCAATGGATCCCGTAAAGTATATTTTTCACTTGTATTTTGTTTTCCTTTACTTGGTTATTCATGTAAACATCATTTTTTTTTCTTTCATCACTAGCAGTTCTTTTCAACTTCTAGATTGAGTTGGCTTAAGCATAGGTGTTTTTTTCTACAATATCTGTGTACTACCATTAACTTCCTGTTTTCCTCCAACGTTTCATTACCTATGGAAAAATGAGTGTGATTTAGTATGTGTGGCTCCTCTTTACGAAGCCTCAAACCTGTATAACACATACCATGGCATCTCTCTGTTCTAGCCTGAGTTACCTCGATTTCTGAAGAGGCCACAGTGGCTCTCATAACCTTATTGCAGCTTTGTTTATCTATAAAACCTTTTATTTTCTAGCTCAAATACCTCTCTATCTCCCATTTCATTTTCTACCCTTACTCTCTGGATCATTTTCTTATGTGCTTTAAATCAAACAGCCTGTTTCTGCAAGGTTAATATCTTATGGACTCTTTTTGTCTTTGATCATTTTCTCCATTTGCCTGGCTTTTCATATGCACCATTTGTAACTTCCCATAAAAATTATTTCTTTGCATTCTCTGAAATCAACCCAAGAATACTTTACTATGTTTCCTTCTCGGCTTTGTCCCATTCACAGTTCTGGTTTTCAATGCATTTCTTTTAGCCTCGTACACATTTATTCCACTGTTTTCTATTTCCTCCTGGGGTCCATTTGGGAGCTCTTTAAGGACTTTGTATAGGATTTTTGTTTTTCGAGCAACAGATCCAGATTGCAATCAGAATGAGAGCCTTTCAGCTGTTTTATTTTATTTCAAACCCATTTCTTCGGTGACCACAGCAAACATTTCAAAATCACTTTTAGCTCTTACTCACCACAGAGTAAACAGATCTCAGGAAAGAATGGGATTTCAGGTTTTAGATGCTCTCTTTTGCTTCCTCTCCTTTAAAAGATGCTTGGGTAGTTTCCCACAGAAGCAGAACTTTCCACAGGATGAAAACAGCACGTTCAAATAAACAGTACTGATTCTATAAAGCAATGATGAGGAATTTACAAGGGAGAGGTAAACTGGAAACAGCGTTTCTCCAGACGGTAGACTGATGCATGCTCATATTCTTCATGGACTCAATAAACTGAAGTTTTACTCAGTTCTTTCTCAATAGTGTTAGGATGAATCAACTGAATTAAAACTGTAATAAATTGTAATTGTTCATCTACAAAAGAAATCTGTCTGTAACCTTAAGCTATAGACAGCACTGCACAAAACATCACTGGCGAAAACATCACTGAGTTTTGAAAGAGGGAAAGGTGATTACTCTGTGAGAATGATGAGCTTTTGGACATGGAGTGAGTCTGTGGACCACATCTCTCTTGGGGATTCTGTTGTCCCTTTTAACACTATATATATTTGTTTGATTTATTGAGATAAAAGTTTTCTTGATCATGAGCCAGAAAGTGTGTGTGCTAATTTCACTCCTGGGACAATGTATCCACTCCAAAATACTAAGTTGTGTTCCTGCCAAAATACATTCTGGAGAGTAACTTATGCATTCAGAATCTACCCAATACAGTCCTTAGTTTTTTTTTTTTTTCATTTAATGGCAACTAATGCTGCCATTTAACTATTTTTCAAATAGCAAAATAGTATCCATTTTAAAAGTGAATATTATATAACTACACTTGTACATTTCCTATCATACACATGTGAGGGAGAGGATTGAGTTTTTATGGTTTCCTTTTAAATACTCATAAGCCCATTTATAATTATCTGTCTTTTATTTCCACCTAGTGACACAGTTCTTCAGTTAAAGTAGACATCGATTGGTTACTCCAACAAATTTTGTGCCACTATGACACTTATTCTTATCACTATAAACTGGACCAATTTTAGTCACCATTCTTTTACCAACTTAGATACTGTAGAAGTTTATAAGGATTCTATGAGTATTAAATGGATAAGAAGGAAAAGGAGAAAACACTTTGCCTTTTTTTCTCTTACCCCCAAAGCATATTACTAACAGAATCCAGTCCTGGACATACACTGGACATACACGACAAAATAAAACATATTAATAAAGCCACACTATTGCTGCAGCCTTTCTTCATTTTTTAGCATATTTTCCAAACAGCAGATTAAGCCCAGTGAATAAAAATTCCATCAGTTATGTTATTTATTGAAATCCTTTCGCAGAGCCGAAGGCAGAGTACAGCTCCATCATCCTGGAAGGCACATTTTCGTTACTGAGAGATTATCTTTAGATCTGCTGGGAATGTTGGATTTGGGGGCCTGAGGATGTCTCTTCTAGTCTGGCAACACTCTAGGTGGCCTGGAAGAGAAGATGTAGTTTCTGAGTGTCATCCAAGCAAAGTCAACTGATGATGGATCTCAGTACACATTACACATGTTTAAAATTGTGCTTAATTTTAGGTGCAGGGTACTCTTAACTGTAGAGAGGGAAGGGAGCAATAGAAATCTCGCAATGTAATGTAACTGATCTCTCCTTACAGCCCTGGATGAAATACGTTTTTTACTAAATGCAGTCACTTTTTACTTTACTGTGAAGACCCTTCCTCATAGCTTTGCAACCATTCCCAAATCCAGCATTCAGCATGAGATCTCCCAGGGACATGAAGTGCACACCACTTTCATCATCACTGGAGGCCTCTGGGAGGCTCCTGGTTTTCTGTTTTGCACAGTCTCAATTACGTTCCACTTCTTGCCAAAGGGCATAAGAAAATTTGAATGAAATTTGAAAGCTCCATGCTAGCTTTAAAATCAAAGACTTAATTAATCAATCTACTTTAAGACAATGATATGGGGGGCAGTTAAATAGGTTATTTTTACTTATAAGCAGCCATTTTCCTCTTTTATTCAAAATTATAAAGCAATGATAGAGTTCTATGAAGACATGGTTAAATTATCATGTTTAATCAATGCTGCTGTCTTCTCCAAGTATACACACACACACACACACACACACACACACACACACACACATATAAAATCACAGAATGGTAACTATGTTAAGTAACAAGCAGTAAATGTGATAACAGTCTGTATGTGAAATATACGATGTGAAAAAAGACAAAAGAAGCCTAGACTAGATCTTCAACTGTTCTGAAATGTATACAGGTACAGAGGTTCCCAGCAAAAAGCTTTGACGAGTAGGGTTCTGTGTGAACTCCACAGTACCTACTTGCTTGTAATTTAAGTGATTCCATATGACAATGAAAGGGAAAACCATTTACCTCAGAGAAAGGAAGATTATTATAGTTTTAAAATTAAATTAACACAGCACTAATCCTTTTTTTTTTTTTTTTTTTTTAAGATAGGGTTTCTCTGTGTAGCCTTGGCTGTCCTGGAACTCACTCTGTAGATCAGGCTGGCCTCGAACTCAGAGATCCATCTGCCTCTGCCTCCCAAATGCTGGGATTGAAGGTGTGTGCCACCACACCCAGCCCTTCATTCTTTCTTATATGCAAAAATGAACAATTGATATAGAAAATAGCCAGACAGAGTTTGTTTGTCATTTGGAAGTTGCTGGTATGTTAATAAATGGCATTCTTTCAAAACAGGTCCATATCTGAGGACTTAAACATGTTAGAATAGTATTGAAAATAGATGTTTTTGTCTTTTGTGTTTTTCAATTGCTATGTAACTAATCTTCTAAGTGGTTAAAATTGCAGACATTATTATAATAACAGGACATTGTTATGTAAATAATTATATTCTATCATTCCCTCTCCAGATAGGATCTTTATAAACATCAATCAAATTGTAGTACTCATCTATGCTTTCAGATTCACCTGACTTGAAGGATACATGAGGTCCCATACTTTTATTATGAGCTCTGTAGGAATAGATGTTTGTCTATCCTCCCAGTTTTATTGAAACTTTCTTCTTTGTTGGTCTCCTTTTGTTGCAGGCAAAAGGCTGTTTGGTTGCTCATTCGAAAGCTTTGCCCAGTCTGCCTTTCATTTTTTATATTAGTTTACTATCTGTTCATCTGAAAATAAAAACTTGCATATTCGGTCCTGATATCATGCAAGTTTCACCTTCAATGTCAATCACTTAGGGGTCTTGTTTTGGTCCTCATGCCAAGTACTTCTCTATCTTTTTGTACTTTCCATCACAATATATCATTTTATGTTGGTTGAGCAGAGACTTTTGCCTCAAAACTTTGTATCATGGTGTTGTACAGTGCATTCTTACTGCCAGTTTTCGTCTAGAACCTGAGCTTCAGGACACTCTCCTTTTAACCATACATACAGCTTCATGTATCCTAACTATAACAGTCCTGGATTTATATAGCAGGGTTTCAGTTTACATTAAATAAACTGAATTCCATGTGTAAGTCATTCATTCATAATATGTGAAATTTCATGGATGCTCAATATTTCTCTTACAGGCAAGGTTTTTTTTTTTTAATTTTATTCACCGTGTAATTTTAAAAGTACTCTGCTAAAGCACAAAACTCTGTGAGCAGTGTATGGTCATGTTCTCAGGTTATTAGTGATTTTAAGTGGATGAAAATCCCAACCGATATAAAAAAATTCTTCAAGTAAGAGTTAGAATTTTACCCTATAGTCTAACAATAATTTAACAAAAAAATATATGTACCAATTGGCATGCAATAGACTGGTGAAAAAAACTCCCATTAGCATACTAGAAAACATGGCTAAATAGAAAAGAAATATTAGAATTCTGGTAATTATGAGATTAATAAATTCTCTAAGGGAGAGATGTTTTTCTATTTGAGGAGGAAAAATTAGGAAGAACTAAAATATGAGCCAATGAATCAAATATATTTGGAACAAACATTAGCATTTAGGTGAGAGAAATCGTATAGATTAAGTTAATGAAAATGAAACAGAATGGAGGTTAATTCTAAAAAATATTCTTATTCAGAAAATTTATCATAAGATTGAAGTATTCTATATATGAATAATCAGTACTTGAAGTTTCAATTGTTAGTGTCAAGTGACACACCACTTTCTTGTGAACTGTCTGGTTTAACTATCATAGCACAATAATAAATAAAAATGTAGCATTTAAATTAATAATATTTCATGATTAGTGACTAAATCCACAATGGATATTGATTGGAGAGGTTCAAATACGAGGATAACAAGGAAAGAGAAAGCTGAGAGTTCATTGGAATTTATAAGGTCAGACAGAAGCCATGTGGGAATGAAGCAGGAGGCTCATCTTGAATTATATTCATTGAGAAAATGGGGGCCTACTACATCATTCTCATTGTCTGCACACAGTGTTAGAACAAAGTGGAATAAAGTTAATGTCTGCAAGGAAGAGGAATCTGTCATTTTCCTGACTGCAAAACTGCCTCCATAACTCTAACAGGACATCTTACAATGTGGAACATATGGCATCAAGCGCTGGCATATTGCTGAGAGTAATCTGACTGAGATGGCAACTTTCACCTCTCTGATGAAAGTAACCATAACTCCTGGAGCTGATGTAATTTTGTGATTTAGGAACCAATCTTAATCATACTTGGACATCCTGTTGCTTATTCAAGAGCACTATGCAAATTATGCAGTGCTGTTTGTTCCCGATTTTTTTTTCCAACTTGGACTTGAATTGAATACAGCTTAATGTTGCTTTTCTTCTCCTTGTAAGAAATATATTCATATAGGCATATGTAGAAGTAAAACTTTTGGAGAGTTTATAGCCATGAAACCTATTTGTTTTGAAAGAAAGTAAGAGATTATTGATGATGTATTTAATTTATGCATAAAGCATTCTTCTAGAGTATAAAAAATTTAAGGACTTCCTGTTCAAATCAGGAAAGAATAATAGCGTATTTTGAACAGAAGTATAAAATAATGAGTCTCTTAAAATAACATTGTGGCTATGGTTCTCATACTTTACATGTAGGTAGGACTGTTGACAACTTTTCTCCTTTGGCAGCTTACATAGTGTAGCATATTCAGACACTGTGAGAGCTAGCCCCACTCTCCCCTCCCCCCAGATGGGGTATTTGATCAGTTCCAGTTTGCCTCCTCTAAGTCCTGCTGCTGAAGTATGTGGTGTCTTTAGCAAGTGGGTCTTCCTTCATGTTCTGGGAGGCAAATAAAGGCAAGAGAAATAACATACATAGTTTTCAGGGTCTCTTTAAACCTATGACAACAATTAAAAGGGAGGTATCCCCTGTCTGGTATTGAGTTTTTGTTCAATATGGTTTCTAGTTTAGAGACTCTATCCCACTGTATGAGATAATTACATTAATACCATACACACAGTGTGTTTGAGTGTGTATCATATACACAATGTATGTTCGAGTGTGTATGTGTATTGTGTATAAGTACTTTATAAAATAAAAGATGTTTCTGTGCTGGTGTGTGTGTGTAAGCTTATAAAATAAAAGATTTCTCTATTCCTTTTCCAAAGAAACCTTGTGTTATTTCCCCTTCTACTCTTCTTCCTCTAAATTTGCTTTTTCTCTCTCCTGTTAAGTCCCTCCATCATTCTTCCCTTTCTACCTTCACACATCTTCTCTAGACTTCCTTTCATCCATACCCAATATGCCCTTATAAATTCCTGGCGTCTGCAATTACTCTGAGCTATTTACTCAAACCTAAAGATTCAGATGCAGGATGAAAAGAAAGGAAAAGAAAAGGAAAGGAAAGGAAAAAGGAAAGGAAAAAGGAAAGGAAAGGAAAGGAAAGGAAACAAAAGACAGAAAAGAAAAGAGAAGAGAAGAGAAGAGAAGAGAAGAGAAGAGAAGAGAAGAGAAGAGAAGAGAAGAGAAGAGAAGAGCAAAGCAACCCCGAGAGGAAATTCACCTTTTGTCTTTTTGGAAATATATTCCCAATGCTACAGTAGTGATTCTTGGATTTTGGGGTAACCAAGAACTATTTAATTTGACAACATAATTGAAGGAACTCTCTTGACACTGGAACTATCCAACAACCCTGGCTGGGAAAGTCATAGGCCTTTGAGGCAAAACTACTGTTGACATATAACTAAAGTAATATAGTTTCAAACTATCTTCTAAATGCTCATCTTATAAGTACAAATCCCAAATCTAATTAACAAAGCTTCGTTGTGTAGCATATATAGATAGTACACAAGTCCACAAATAGAATAAATATAATAGTGTATCCAGCTCCAAGTTGAACATCTATAATGCAACCTTTAAATATAAGGCTCAAGTATTTTGTAAAAGAGAAATAGAAAAGACTATAAAAGTCTATTGACCAGTAATGATAACTAGAATAATGGCATAGTAATTAAAATAAATAATATTATAAAAGAAAAATTCAATATAATAATAATAATAATAATAATAATAATAATAATAAGTATGGAATGTCCTGTGCTTGTAACAGGACAGGATATTGCTTCCATAAACACTAAAAAAATTTGGTTGCCTGTACTAGAAGTGCAAAGACCATACTAGCCAACCTGCTAAGATGGATGGAAGGAAACTTTACAATGTCCCACTCCTAAGTGAAAATCTTTAACTAGTCGTCAGTGGCTGCAGACAGAAGGGAAGCCAGTGCTATGATTGTTGGTTTTTCTCATTAAGGGATGAGACTATAATATTAAATGGACATCTCTAGACATATAAGGGCTATATTAACTGGATTCAATGTGTTGTATATATAAAATAAATATAGAAGTAGAGGTCATGAGTTTGAGGTGGGATGTTGGAGAATGCATGGGAAAAGCTGGATTTTATAGGAGATAGAAATAATGCTTCAACCTTAAAACCCACAAAAAACTACAGGCTTTAGGGAAAATTAGAATTTTCTTTCCCATGGATGAGTCCCCTACTTGATAATCTAATACAAAATGAACAACCCAGAGATCATATAAAACTGAGCAACATAAAGCAATCTGTATATGTACATCAATAATCAAAGGGAGAAACATTAATAACTTGAGAAGATATAGGAGGAAATGGACTGAGTCGTAAGGAGGAATATAGAAAGGCTCAGGGAAAGGGAAGGGGAAGATGTGTAATTAGATTTTCATTAAAATAAAAATAATTCAATCAGAAAGATGTGGAAAATCAATGTCATAATACTTAAAATCAAACAAATATGATTAAAATGAAAATGCAAAGGCATATGTGGAAATTGTATGTTCCTCAGACAAACATCTAATTATTTTCTGCACAATGATTTTTATATATATTTCTGGAGTTTTTCCACCAAAACATATATATTTAAATATATGGTCTATATTTACCTAATGATATTCATGCATATATACATCAATAAATCATACACACACACTCACACACACACACACACACACACACACACATATATATATATGTCTATGTATATATACTTGATATCTTTGTATATAATCATCTATAACTTCCAGTCACGAATATGCAGACATAAGAAAATGGATATGCATACAGAGGACACATGTTTTTGTGATTCAGAAAAATGCTTCCTTGGGATAGTGAGATGACATTGCAGCTACTTGTCACCAAGGACTATGACCTGACATAAATTTCCAGATCCCACATGGTGCAAGGAGATAACTGACTCCTGCAAGTTGTCCTCTGATCTCTACTAACAGGCTGTGTGTGTGTGTGTGTGTGTGTGTGTGTGTGTGTGTGTGTGTGTACGTGTGCATGTGCATGTGTGCGTGTGTGTGTTGTACAGAACAACCAAATATGAATACATGGAATTCTTCATAATGATCATCTACGGATTGTCTTCATTTGTTGAAAATAGCCTCTGATCCTGAGATGTCACTCACTGCTCTAGCTACAGCCTGAATCTCCAGAGCACTATAGGAACTGTTGCAAAACCCATGTCAGTTATTCCAGGCTTCAGTTCATAAATATACCACAAAGTTGGCGTGTTCTGAACATGACACTTAGAACACTTCAAAAGTTTACATTTGGCACTTAGCCAAGTCATACAAACTTTAAATGTCAGTGGAAAATGTTCAATTAGATGAATGCAGGGTGCGATGAGTTCTTCCTACATGTTGGAAGCTGATCAAAACAGTATCGCATGAATTTAGTAGGGCTCCATTTCTCATAAAGCAATGCCATTCTCGGCCTTCAATGAAATTAAGTGTCCTTTTTTTCCCCTCTTTATTTCATGGAAATTGAAGTGAGGTAAGTTGTAAATCTCCCCTCTCATTCCAAAAATATCCGTTTTCTTCAACCAAGAAATACATAGTTAGAAGGGAGTAAATTTTAGATTTTAAAAATCCCAGGAGAGATTCTGAATTGTAAACAGTTATGCAATTATTATTATATTTTTATCTGTTATATCATTGTGTTTATTGTATAGTAGGCTATGTTATAGAAAGCCTAAACATTTCCAAATTAGATCCTCCATGTTTTTCCAATGAGAATTTTTTGCAAGGCAGCTCTAATGCTGATTTGAGTAGATATTCAAAGTCCCCTAACATTAATCAAAATCTGTGAAAGTGTTAACTATATGCTCTGTAGCCACTGGCTTCAGTAGGCTTCCTGACCATGAAAATAGTTTTATTTCTTTGCATACCCAGTGCTTGAGAACACACTTGTGGCAAGCCTACATGCTTTATGTAGCCCTTTTGTGGTCAATAACTATAACTAAATGTGAACAGTTTTACAGGAATAGAAGACAGTTATTTAAACAGACAATGTATAGAATGTGGAAGCAAAGACCCATGAAAGGATAAAACATACTTGTACATACAAATATAATTTAGTGTTGCTCTGAAGTTCCTATGTTGAGCATTTGGAGATAGGATAACAAGGACAGGGAATATAAACGAGGAAAGGAAGCTGGTGGGGAAGCAGAGGTTAGCTTTGTATGAAGTGCTTTGCTTAATTATATTTTTTTACAAAATCATTTTATAATCGAAACTGTTTCCATGTGGAGTCCCTAGGCAAAGAAAGTTATGTCAAAAAAACAGATTACTTGAGACGAGACATTGATGGTATGATGGCTAGATTCGCTTTGGAATTCATCCCAAGGGATAAACTATTTCTTAGGCTTGAATACTGTTTAGTAATAAATGTTCACTGGATTGATGTTAAAGTTCAGCATAGAAAATCATATTTAAGATGTGTCAGTCTAATTTATTGTATATATGTAAGCTTTAAATATAGAAAGAATTCTATTCCATTGGTCTACCTGTCTGTTGCTATACCAGTACCACGCAGGTTTTATCACAATTGCTCTGTAGTACAGCTTTAGGTCAGGCATGGCAATTCCACCAGAGATTCTTTTATCATTGAGAAGATTTTTTGCTATCCTAGTTTTTTGTTGTTGTTGTTGTTATTCCAGATGAATTTGCAAATTGCCCTTTCTAATTCATTGAAGAATTGAGTTGGAATTTTGATGGGGATTGCATTGAATTTGTAGATTGCTTTTGGCAAGATAGCCATTATTACTATATTGATCCTGCCAGTCCATGAGCATGGGAGATCTTTCCACCTTCTGAGATCTTCTTTGATTTCTTTCTTCAAAGACTTGAAGTTCTTATCATACAGATCTTTCACTTCCTTAGTTAGAGTCACACCAAAGTATTTTATATTATTTGTGACTATTGTAAAGGGTGTTATTTCCCTAATTTCTTTCTCAGCCTGTTTATCCTTTGTGTAGAGAAAGGCCATTGATTTATTTGAGTTAATTTTATATCCAGCTACTGCACTGAAGCTGTTTATCAGGTTTAGGAGTTCTCTGGTGGAATTTTTAGGGTCACGTATACTACCGGAGGATCCAGCAATACCTCTCCTGTGCATATATCCAGAAGATGTTCCAAATGGTAATAAGAACACATCCTCCACTATGCTCATAGCAGACTTATTTAAAATAGCCAAAAGTTGGAAAGAACCCAGTTGTCCCTCAACAGGGAATGGATACAGAAAATGTGGTACATTTACACAATGGAGTACTACTCAGCTATTAAAAACAATGAATTTATGAAATACCTAGGCAAATGGATGGATCTGGAGGGCATCATCCTGAGTGAGGTAACCCAATCATAAAAGAACTTGCACAATATGTACTCACTGATAAGTGGATATTAGCCCTGAAACTTAGAATACCCAAAATACAATTTGCAAAAGACATGAAACTCAAGAAAAACAAAGACCAAAGTTTGGACGCTTCCCCCTTTCTTAGAATTGGGAACAAAGCATCCATGGAAGGGGTTACAGAGAGAAAGTTTGTAGCTGAGATGACAGGATGGACCATCCAGAGAGTGCCCCACTGTGGGAAGCCATATGTGCCGTTGCTGAGTGGCACTGACTACTGCTGGCCACCACGCATAAGATTGGACAAACAACCAATGTGTACATATGCAGTAAAGTTTTTTGCAAAGACACTGCCTGGCCCAGGCATGATAATGAGGTTCTGTAAGGTACTGAGAGTATAACCAATCAGATGTGAGACATGCAAATGAGGTATGATAATGAGGTTCTGTAAGGTACTGAGAGAGAGTAGCCAATCAGATGAGGAACATGCAAATGAGGCTTAGTGCATAACCAATCCGGGTGTGAGACACGCCCCTCCTAGGCCTATAAAAGCAGCACCAGTTCTGGGCTCGAAGTCTTTTCGCCTCTACAATCAAGCTCTCCCAATAAACGTGTGCAGAAGGATCCTGTTGCAGCGTCGTTCTTCCTGGCCAGCGAGCACGCGCAAGACCCCACCCGGGAGGGAGTCCATCCCATAATCAGCCACCAAATGCAGACACTATTGCATATGCCAGCAAGATTTTACACAAAGGACGCTGATATAGCTGTCTCTTGTGAGACTATGCCAGTGTCTGGGAAACACAGAAGTAGATGCTCACAGTCAGCTATTGGATGGAACACAGGGCCCCCAATGGAGGAGCTAGAGAAAGTACCCTAGAGCTGAAGGGGTCTGTAACCCTATAGGGGAACAACAATATGAACTAACCAGTACCCCCAGAGCTCATATCTCTAGCTGCATATGTAGCAGAAGATGGCCTAGTCAGCCATCATTGGGAAGAGAGGCCCCTTGGTCTTGCAAACTTTATATGCCCCAGTACAGGGGAACACCAGGGGAATGGGTGGGTAGGAGACTTTTGGGATAGCATTTGAACTGTAAATGAAGTAAATTCCTAATAAAAAATTGGAAAAAAAGAGAATGATTGCAAATGTGTTACAAAGGTCAGGTACCCTTTGATTTACTGTTCTTGCTCAGCTCCAATTTTTCTAAAGTCAGTGAACAAATACCTTAGATGTTGAATTATTATGCAACTGTTCAAGTCAGAATGCTAGGCGTGGCCAAGCTCCTTTTCTTTCTTTAAACCTACAAACTTTGAGCAGTGCAATCCAGCACATTCTGGACTTTTAAAAATATGGTTTAATTAATTCCTTGAGAAGTTTATACTGTACTTAAAGAATATTATTGGTATTTTGGGATGAGTAACGATTGAAAAATTTAAATAAGAAATTAGATTTGGTCCCTGGGTGCTCTGGGGGTACTGGTTGGTTCATATTGTTGTTCCTCCTATGGGGACCCATGGCTCCAGCTGCATATGTAGCAGAGGATGGCCTTATTGGACAACAATAGGAGGAGAGACCCTTGGTCCTGTGAAGGCCCTATGGCCTAGTGTAGAAGAATGTGAGGACAGGGAAGTGGGAGTGGATGGGTTGGAGAACAGGGGGAGTGGGGGTGGGATAGGGGGATTTTGGAGGGGAAACCATGAGAGAGGATAACATTTGAAATGTAAATAATGAAAATATCTAAGAAAAAAAAAGAATAGGAAAAAAAAACAAAAAATAAACAACAAAAAATATATAGAAAGAAGAAAGACGGATACATTCTAGGGGAATCTTATCAGCTTAGAGTACATGGTATTTATATCAGAGATCAAGTCTTGTATGCTCTATGTCTACTACAAGTAAAATAGATTGCATCAGTTGGAAAATTATGCTCTTATTTTGACTACTCTATGTTGCATAGATATATTTAATGCTGATTATTATAGATAGCATTTTCTAAACAACAACAACAGCAACAACAATGAGAGATTATTCCATGATGAGGAGGTTGAGTCCCTTTCTATTTGTGGAAGTAGCTAGTAGAAAAATACACTGGGAATTTATTGTAGGTTAGGAAAGTGTAAGTAATTTTCTTAGTGGTCATGAAATTTGCCCAGAACTGTGATTGTTAAAGGGTGAGATTTTTGTGTTGCATAATTAGTCCTTGCAGATCACAAATGTCCTAAGCAGTAATTCTGTTAAATATGTCTACTTCTATACGCATGGGATTCTTAATGCACAATTAATCTTTTTATTTACTTTGGAAAAGAATGTCTAGTTATTTTGCAATTTTATAATTTCCTCAGGCATGATATTATAGGAAAAGAGGGAAGTCAGAGCTTGGTATTGTGTGGATTATGTAAGAACCCTACTTTATACCCAAACATTGAAAGCATAAAGAGACACAACCCAAGGCTACTTTAGCAAGCAGGCATGCATCCTGAGCATGTATGCCACAACAATACAGTAAGGCACAGGTAAATCCAGAACATAACTTTTAAATAAAATGGTAAAATAAGATACACAAAATGTTAGATTCTCATCAGTCCATGATACTGATAGCGATACTGATACTGATAGTGAGGTAGCATGTGCTACCTCACGCTTGCTAGCATAGGCTTAGTTTGCTCCAACGAACCCATAGCACTTTATTCATGCATGGGGACTCATTTATTCCTCTGGATCTTCTTCACAGAAGAACATCAGAGGAGATCTTCCCATATATAGCATTATGAGTGGCAATTTCAATCCAGGCACTGTCTCTGGGACTTTTTTCCCTCTTAGTATCTGGTTCCCCTTTCTCTTTCTTTTTATTCCTTTCCTCTGTTCTTTTCTTCCTGCATATCTCCTTCCTCCTCTTCATCCTTCTCCTTTCCCTCTTCCTCTTTTGAAATCTAAAGTAATATGTGAGCCACAAAACTATAAAATCTGGTAGTAGTCAAGAAAAGTATATTATGCCTAACATGAGATAATAATGTTATCCTGTCTCAAGCTCTTATTACATATTTGATTCTGGTGTTTACTTTTCCTCTGCTTATTTGACAGAGGAATCATTTTGGATGAATACCTTCTTGCTCTATTTTTAATATAATTCTAATAAAGTTGTATATAGAAGGAGAGTAAAGAACTCTAAGGTAGTAATTTCTGAAATCAGGAAGCATAATCATGTTTTATCTATCATGCTGGGCTTCTCTGTTAGGCCATGGTGTATAGATGGGGTTCATGGATGATATGTCCTGGTGTTTTGTTTTTTTTTTTTTTTTAATTTTTAGATTTTTTGGTGTTACTTGAACATACTCTAGTCTATCAGAAAGAGGATTTATTTTAGAGAGTGGGAATCCAGTAGTCTTTAAATCTTGTCCTGGGTCTCCCTGGTACCATACCTCTACTATGCTATACTTCTATCTATACCTGAACCTGTACCAGATTTGTTACCTCCTGTTCCTATACCATTAGCTCTGTACTCATATCTATATTATTGAAGCCACTAAAATGGGCTCTTCTCTTGTACTCCAGATATTCTGTATGTTATGTTTAAAATTTTTATTTGTCTTGTTGTTTGATTTTGGAGTAGTGTCTTACCACATATTTCCTCTAAAACTGACCATAAATATCATCCTGAGCAAGGTAACTCGGTCACAAAAGAAAACACACGGTATGTACTCACGAATAAGTGGATATCAGGCAAAGAGTGTGGGATACACACAATACAACTTATGGACAACATGAAGTTCAAGAAGAAGGAAGCCCATAGAGTGGATTCTTCAGTCCTGCTTAGAAGGTAGAAGTAAAATTAAGGCAAGTAGGGGTAGGATGGACTTGAGAGGAAGAGAGAAGAGGAGAGGGGTAAAAAGAGGGGCAGGATCAGGAATGGGAGGAGATGGAGGGGATGCACAGTCAGGAAATTTGAAAGAGGGATGTACCACCAGAGGATGGGGAGCTAGGGATAGCAACTGGAAAGTCCCATATGTCAGGAAAGCAAGAGGCTCCCAGAACCCCACGGGGATGATATTAGCTGAAATACCCCACAAAGGGGAGGGAGGGAGAATCTGTTAGGCATGGCTCCCCCAGTTGAGGGATGGGGCCACACACCCATCTCCAATTTTTTTTTACCCAGAATTGCTCCTGATTAAATGAAATACAAGGACAAAAAGTGGAACAGAGATTGAAGGAAAGCCATCCAGAGACTGCCCCACCTGCGGATCCCTCCCACATACAGACACCAAACCCAAACTCTATTTCGGATACCAAGAAGTGCTTGTTGACAGGAGCCTGATAGAGCTGTCTCCTGAGAGGCTCTGCCAGACTAATACAGATGCGGATGCTCACTGCCAACCATCGGACTGAGCACCAGGATCACAGTGGTGGAGTTAGGGGAAGTACTGAAGGAGCTGAAGGGACCTTATCTGGCATCAATGGGAGGAGAGGCCCTTGGTCCTGTGAAGGCTTTATAGCCTAGTATAGAGGAATTCTAGGGTGGTGAGGCGGGAGTAGGTGTGTGTGTGTGTGTGTGTGTGTGTGTGTGTGTGTGTGTGTGTGAGCACCTTCATAGAAGCAGGGTGAGGGAGGATGGAGTGGGGGTTTTCAGAAGGGAAACCGGCACAGGGGATAGCATTTGAAATGTAAGCAAATAAAATATCCAATTAAAAATAAAGAGCCATAAATAAAATATGTTATGCATCACCTTTAACCCTTTCAGTAGGATATCAAATCACAAAATTAAATTCCCTTGTTGACTGGGCAATTTGAATTTCAAAAATATTAAACTCCAAAAATCTTCCATACTGATAACTGGAAGGAACAGGTCACCATCACGAGCTTAGTGCTCGTAGCTATAGGCAGCGTGTCTCTTCCCACTCCCAAGGGCTGCCACTGTAATGCAATCCTCTTATGCCTTGCAGGGTCCAGAGTTAGGACAAGACAGTAAGGAAGGAACCCTGTGCATCTGCTCCTCATATTATGCTGCTTGAGTTCCATATCTGTTTTCTCATGAATGTGTTCATACTTCTGCGCGTTGTTAATCCCACACTCCCCACTCTAGTGTCTGATTTTTAGTTTTTTCTTAGGGAACATTTAGAGGTCCCCAGCTTTTGCCCTATGCTCCAGATCCTCCCCTTCCATTACTTGCTGAGAACATTTTTTTTTCTTTTCCTGGCTCTCTCACTGATCATGTGAGAGGACAATTCTCAACAGATTCTGCAGTTTCAAGGGCTGCTGCTCACATTTTAAACTTGTGCTTTCAGAGACTCGAGGGATGAAAAGCACCACTTCACAAGGCTCTGCTTCCCTTCTGAGTTTTAACTTCCCAGCCTATAAGGATCCTCCAACAGCTTTTTCAGAAGAACAGGAAAGGCACTTTCGACCTCTTTTGCTTCCAAAGTGAGGCTTCCATTTCTCCCAGACGCCCCCCAATTCCTTCCCCAAAGTCCTAGCTAAGTGTATATGTAATAATCTACTATTGAATTTTACATGACTTCTTTCGTTCATTCTACACAAACAATGCAATGTTGCACACTTGAGGTTTTCAAAACGTTCCTGTGTGTGAGTCTGGCATTTGTGTTTATGAGGATATATTTTTTTACATTCTGCCTTTTGGATTCCTTTACAAAGAGTGAGTGATAAGATTTCCCCAAACCATCCAGTGTGACAAAAGTGAAACAAAATGAGAAAAAGTTCCCATGCCATCTTCCTGTTTTAGTGCAGGAGATAACAGATAATAAGCTTTGCCAAATTGGTTGCAGTGGGCTTAGCTGAAGATTTTGTCTTCTCTGTGCCTTGTCTTTGATGACACATTTATACAGAGCCACATTGCCTCTCCATGTATCATGACTATCCTCTGGACAATTCTTCCCTGAACTTTCTAACTTTTCATTTGCTCATACAAATTTCTGTCTAAAGAAATTTACCCATTCATGAGGTGGTCTTCTGCAAGGAAGAACATAACAATTGGTTGGCCAGTCACTAAGAAAAACAAACCAAATGAAACCAAACAACATAACCAGCTCCCCAAGCTGATCATTGACTCTCTTTCCTTTTAGAAAGCATCACAATGTTTATATCTTACCTCTTACTCTTTCTTTGGAAATCAGCTCATGTTGTAGAATTTCCCCATTTCAGTAATTCAGGGATACACACACACGCACACACACGCACACACACACACACACACACACACACACGTATGTATATCCTTTCCAAAATATGTATCCATTACTGTCTCCTCTTTTTGAGCTTTGCTTCTAATATTTCCATCATTCTCTTGAAAGTGCTTCTGTATTTCCACAAGCCAGTGAGGCTGTCTGCTGCCATTTTCCTTTTTCTTTCCATTACTCTTGAGAATGTATAGTAGGTGGTAAAAATGACGTATTCTATTTAATGTTTTCCTGTTTGCAAGTTTGAAAAGAGAAGAAATACAGAGGTCACAACATGGATCATTGGTTACTGTCTGTTATGACAGACCAGTTGCTAGCTGCATCTGCTGTGTAGATCAGAAAAATCAAAAGAGTGATATAATTAAACCTTGCACCTACAATTGCCCATTAGAATGCTACTAGGTAGCATTCCAACACTTGAGGATAGGCATGTCTGATGCTATTGATCTTTTTCTCTGGGAGCTGATTTTGAACTGTTGGAAATAAAGAGTCACATTCCACCTTCTGCATTTCCAGAAAACATAGTCTCTTTCATTTCCTTGTGGTACAAGAGAGGTGAAATCTCTAGTTTCTTGTTTGCATTCTTCTCACATTCATTGGATTCTATTCTTATTACTACAGATATTACAGAAATCTCCCACACCATCATAAGTATTCCTTGAATATTATACACACACACACACACACACACACACACACACACACACACACATATATATATATATATATATATATATATATATATATAAAATGTTAATATACTTAACATGTTTGCTAAAACAGTAAAGGAATGCTGCAGTATAGCAGTATAGCATGGGACTTATATTTCTACTTTGGTCTTGTGGTAGATTTTAGTAGCTTTTTTTTTTTTTTTTGCATAGAAATAGATACTGCTAGTCCTTATTGGAGATATGTCCAGGATCACTGAATTAATTTTTATCTTGAATTTTTATTAAAGTTTACTACAATCCTACTTTTAATTGAATGGAAGACAGTGAGGCATGTCATTTACATTTTTAATTATGCTGAAAGAAATTCCTGTGGTTTTAGAGTTCTGATGTTCTAGTACCAGATTTTCATGTTAGGAAAGTTTTTACTTAGAAGAGTTATTTAAAAGTCATGTGCTGAATATGATAACTTTAAAATAATAGATCCAAGAAAGTTTGTCTTAAACTGACATGCAAATAACTTATTTAATGATTATTTACAATCTTTGAAAAGTGACTTTTAAAGTTATAATTTTATAGCTAGTTTTACATTTGTATATTTATCTCTGGGCATATTATTTTTTCAGGTGTTCCTGATCAGGAAGAATATTCCATCCTCATTTACAAATTCCAGTGTTCTCATAACATTTTTTTTTTAATTTCAGATTTGAAGAGAGGCTGGTCTCTATGTGCCAAGTCATGTGAAAGTTCTGACAAATCATGAAAAATTTGGTTCTGTTTCAAGAAAAACGATTGCATTAGTGGTTATTTATGCAAGAATAGTCTGTGGCAAATGGTGCTTTTTATTGTCTACTTAGTGATACGACAACACTTTTACTTTTCTCTATCTTGGAAAAAAAATATACATATGCTAAATGCATAGGTAAAGTCAATTTTCATCTAGAAATTCCAGATCAAATAACTATACAGAAAATCATATTCTAAAATCTGTACTGGAGACTGACTTCAGATGACAGTTTGAAGTGAACGATCATTTTGGGCCTTCTCTGAGGTAATCATCACTCAGTTCCTCCAATCTGTGAAAGTAACCAAATTGTCTTTAAACCCTGTTCTAGGGGCCTCCTGTCTGCAAAAACGTCCTAATACTAAGTACTGGTTCATTCTATCAATCACCATCGGACTCAAAGACTTATTATTTCTAACTGTTGGTAAGCCAATATTTATACTTTAAAGTTAAGTTACTTTAAAATTAAATTTTATTTTTTATCTTGCATTTTGAGACATACAAAGTGAGAAGACAGTTCCTAGGAAGGAAAAAGAGATCATTTTATAGTCCTACATTTTTATATGTTAATGGGATACAAAAGAAAATAACAATGATCAATTGAGCTTCTTCATGACCTAATGCAAATTATTAAGCTGTGGTTTTGTCTGTTCAATGGGCAATAATTTTTGTGGGTGAGCATGAAGGTAAAGGTTGGACATCAATGTGAGAAGGCAGCACTGACACACATAAACCCAAGCCTGACATAGGTGAAGCTAAATGTGAAGCAGTTAATTTCCAGCAGCAAAAGGTTCATATACTGGAGACCTAGCAACTAGACGGCACATGAGGAGTTACACAAAACCATGGAAGAGCTAAACAGTAAAGTGTTTGCCTTTTTTTTCAGCTAGCCAATTACTTTGGTGCAGCAAAAATTGGCTTTCATTCAATGGTTCTTAAATAAGGAAATATAAACAAATTACTCAAGCCAGAACAATAGAGGGGTAAGGGGTAGGAGGAGCATGCCGGAGATCATAAGAGTAATGGAATTTGCACCATATGCTCTGCTTTCGACTTGGACAGCATTTTGTGTGTCTTTGGTAATAAACACTATTTCTGCTTTTTGTCTTCATGATGGGAGGTTTACATTTGGAGAAAAAAAAAGAATACCAGTTTAAAGAAACAAATGAAGACCTTCTGCTTTTGAATATTTATTTTAATGAGAAGAAAGCCCATTTGGATGAGAAAGGTGAAGAAGAAAGCAAGTTAACACTTCCCTGATGTGCTCTATGATCACGTCTGTCTTATCCGCCTCTAATTTTCTTTGATTTTAACTCATCTGTATGACCAGACATCTGTGAGTATTTATGCCTTTTTTGGTTATGCGCTGTCCCATTCTGGCTATCCATCAAATCCTGAACAGACTTCCCAGCACTGTTTTGTACAAAATGTGGCGCAGAATGATAACTGATTAGCATTACGTGATAAATGGACATTCTTCAGCTGAAATTGTAAAGCAAAAAACAGCTGAGACAACATATGAGCAGGAAACACAGAGCACAGCCTGTCTCCTGGTTCCTGTTCACACAGCTTACTTTTCCCTGCTACAATTTAAACTGTATATGGTTCAGGCACTGCATATTGGATGCAGTTATATAGGAAAACTGCTAGTGCCCTTTTCTGTGCTCATATTTAGGGGAAAGACATCTTGATGCTACATTCCTAAGGTTTATATTTCTTAGTGGTTAAAAGAAAAGACTAAAGGTCAAGGCTGTTGACTCAAGCATTCTGCTAAAATCACAGACTGGCTTATGTTTGTCCCATGAATACTATGGTAAATTTCATATGCTTCCAAAGTCTTTTAAAGATTTGCTCTATTATATGTGTATGTGTGCTATGGTGGCATGTATATTTGTAACCCACATGTATCCCTTGTACCAACTAAGGTCAGAGAAAGGCACTTGAATCCCTGGAATTGAATATATAGTTAACACCACACAGGTGCTGGAACTGAACAAAGGTCCTATGTCCGAACAAATATTCTTAATCATTCAGCCAAATTTCTAGTCTGATATCATGTCCTTTAATTTTTGAATGGTAGTTAAGTCCTCCATGAATCACTGAAGCATATTAGTATTCAGACATGAACAGTCAGTAAAGTTTATAAGAAAATGATACTGGGTGGCATCTGATGTAGTGACTCCTGGTCAATATTAAGGGCCCCACCATTCACAGCTAGTCAGTTGCAACTCTGTAACAGTAGTTCGACAAGTCCTTCTGAATCTTCATTGCTGTTTAGAGAATGTAGCAATCCATTTCAACTCATGTTTCTGAATTTAACTTATGCATGCATATATGTGTGTATCTATATATGTGTATACGCATGCATAAACACATATTCTTTTAAGCAGTTAAACATTAACTCCTAGCAATCTTTAACGTGCATGCTTTAAAAAGCTTTCGTACATTACTCAAAAGCTTGTATTTCCATGCTGCAAGAGGTGCTAGCAAGCTAAAATATGCAGCTAAAAATGGAACAACCATCAAAATTTGAGCATAGTCTTGAACTGCATCTGTTACAAATTGCTTTGTAGGTTTATCAGGAAGCATGAGTATATGACAGAGTCTTAAGTCAAGTAGTGGTATGTTATGGCATTTTACTTTTCAGTAATTTACACTTAGTTCAACTGGAAACATTGTGATCGATTCTTTTTCCTGTTCACTAAATGTCCAGATTTAAACAGAGTCAAAGCTTAGGTGATGAGTCTAAAGGGAAGCTTTAGTGGAAACACACAAGCTCCTGCGCCTGAGTGCCCTGTCCCTTTTCAGTGCCGTTTTCATTATTAGTGTCTCTCATCACGACCACAAGAATGAAGCTGAGTCACTGACATAATTCACTACTCCTCCAACTAGCCTTTCTTCTTTGAATGGTGAGAAAATGAGATATATTTGATTTGGGTAGCATGCATTGTAAAAGGGAAGGATTAAGCAAACTGAAAGGAGTCCTGGGAGACTGTTTGCTCTCATTAAACAACAAAAAAACAAAACAAAATAAACAGAAAGCCAAATACCTTGCCTTGTACCACTTGAGCTCATGACAAAATATTTTGATCTTAAAAATAGAAGAGCAATTTGCAAATTCATCTGGAATAACAAAAAAACCTAGGATAGCAAAAACTCTTCTCAAGGATAAAAGAACCTCTGGTGGAATCACCATGCCTGACCTAAAGCTTTACTACAGAGCAATTGTGGTAAAAAAAGCATGGTACTGGTATAGAGACAGACAAGTAGACCAATGGAATAGAATTGAAGACCCAGAAATGAACCCACACACCTCTGGTCACTTGATCTTCGACACGGGAGCTAAAACCATCCAGTGGAAGAAAGACAGCATTTTCAACAATTGGTGCTGGCACAACTGGTTGTTATCATGTAGAAGAATGCGAATCGATCCATACTTATCTCCTTGTACTAAGGTCAAATCTAAATGGATCAAAGAACTTCACATAAAACCAGAGACACTGAAACTTATAGAGGAGAAAGTGGGGAAAAGCCTTGAAGATATGGGCACAGGGGAAAAATTCCTGAACAGAACAGCAATGGCTTGTGCTGTAAGATCGAGAATTGACAAATGGGACCTAATGAAACTCCAAAGTTTCTGCAAGGCAAAAGACACCGTCAATAAGACAAAGAGACCACCAACAGATTGGGAAAGGATCTTTACCTATCCTAAATCAGATAGGGGACTAATATCCAACATATATAAAGAACACAAGAAGGTGGACTTCAGAAAATCAAATAACCCCATTAAAAAATGGGGCTCAGAACTGAACAAAGAATTCTCACCTGAGGAATACCAAATGGCAGAGAAGCACCTGAAAAAATGTTCAACATCCTTAATCATCAGGGAAATGCAAATCAAAACAACCCTGAGATTCCACCTCACACCAGTCAGAATGTCTAAGATCAAAAATTCAGGTGACAGCAGATGCTGGCAAGGATGTGGAGAAAGAGGAACACTCCTCCATTGTTGGTGGGATTGCAAGCTTGTACAACCACTCTGGAAATCCGTCGGGCGGTATCTCAGAAAATTGGACATAGTACTACCGGAGGATCCAGCAATACCTCTCCTGGGCATATATCCAGAAGATGCCCCAACTGGTAAGAAGGACACATGCTCCACTATGTTCATAGCAGCCTTATTTATAATAGCCAGAAGCTGGAAAGAACCCAGATGCCCCTCAACAGAGGAATGGATACAGAAAATGTGGTACATCTACACAATGGAGTACTACTCAGCTATTAAAAAGAATGAATTTATGAAATTCCTAGCCAAATGGATGGACCTGGAGGGCATCATCCTGAGTGAGGTAACACATTCACAAAGGAACTCACACAATATGTACTCACTGATAAGTGGATATTAGCCCAAAACCTAGGATACCCAAGATATAAGATACAATTTCCTAAACACATGAAACTCAAGAAAAATGAAGACTGAAGTGTGGACACTATGCCCCTCCTTAGAAGTGGGAACAAAACACCCTTGGAAGGAGTTACAGAGACAAAGTTTGGAGCTGAGATGAAAGGATGGACCATGTAGAGACTGCCATATCCAGGGATCCACCCCATAATCAGCATCCAAACGCTGACACCATTGCATACACTAGCAAGATTTCATCGAAAGGACCCAGAAGTAGCTGTCTCTTGTGAGACTATGCCGGGGCCTAGCAAACACAGAAGTGGATTCTCACAGTCAGCTAATGGATGGATCACAGGGCTCCCAATGGAGGAGCTAGAGAAAGTACCCAAGGAGCTAAAGGGATCTGCAACCCTATAGGTGGATCAACATTATGAACTAACCAGTACCCCGGAGCTCTTGACTCTAGCTGCATATGTATCAAAAGATGGCCTAGTCGGCCATCACTGGAAAGAGAGGCCCATTGGACACGCAAACTTTATATGCCCCAGAACAGGGGAACGCCAGGGCCAAAAAGGGGGAGTGGGCGGGTAGGGGAGTGGGGGTGGGTGGGTATGGGGGACTTTTGGTATAGCATTGGAAATGTAAATGAGCTAAATACCTACTAAAAAATGGAAAGGAAAAAGAAAACAAAACAAAACAAAAAAAAATTTAAAAATCAGGTACATATATGAGCAATTTTAGATGACACAAACCAGAAATATTTTAGTATTTAAAATTGGATTTAAATTTTATATTTACTTTTATTCAATAATTAAACAAACCACAATTTTCATTATAGTGCTTCATTCATTAATTCTAAATTCTAACAACTCTGTGACACACTTAACATTTGTAATTGTTTGAATTCTTCTTGGCTACTGGTTGTTTGTTTCCCTCTATGAATAATAGTAAGTTAAATTTTTCTCTGGCATCTTGTTGAACAATGAAAAAAAATCTGGGTATGCAGACAATTATATGGTATAGGTTCTTCTTAAGTTGCCCACTGGTTCAGAAATTAAAATGTAAAAGAAATTAAAAAAAAGAGTAAGTTAAATTTTAAATGAATATATCTATGTCATTAGGAAAGAATCCATTTTTTTCTTCTGTGTAAACCATAAGGTTTGCATATTTGAGAGTAGGTGGGTTATGGTTACATACAATCGTCTTACAACATATAATATTTTCTAATTATGAACTTGATTTCATGTACAATTTACTTTCTTTTGAGGATAATTTATATTAGCTGTTTTTGTTAGAGTGTTTTTTTTAAACGTTTTTTTTCTAGGTTTTTATTTAAACTTGCTGAGTATATAAATCAGATCACTTTTGTTTCTAAAGTATTTAAAATGTATTTATTAATACATGTAAATTAAGTAGAGGATTTGAAGGTAAGAAAATAATACAACACTTATTTTTGTTTTTTTAAAGATATTGTCACAGGAATTTTAGGTTCTATGCTGTATTTTCTTGCCCCACTGCAACATGATTCATGACATTTCCAAAGATGACATACAAATCCATATTCATATGATAGCAATTATAAAATATT
This sequence comes from Mus musculus, assembly GCF_000001635.26. Classification (NCBI taxonomy): domain Eukaryota; kingdom Metazoa; phylum Chordata; class Mammalia; order Rodentia; family Muridae; genus Mus; species Mus musculus. The sequence goes on along the minus strand of NC_000071.6, from coordinate 80,654,704 downwards.
AAATCCAGTAGGTTTGTGAGCTGACTTAAACAAATTGGAAAATCATACAGAACATTGTGATCCCCTGATGGCTGATATAATCTCCCTTTGAATCCTTTCCGGCATACGTGGTCATTCTTTCTATCCTCAGACTTGTGGTGTATATTACATCTGATTTATAGAATCTTTATTAATGAGAGTATTTCACTCTCTTTGATATTTTTCATCTTTCAAACCTGTTCTTTAGTGCCATCACATTTTGCTGTTTGTATTTCTTCTGCCAGGGATGTGGATTTCTTTTATTGAAATAAAAAGGTTTGGGATATGAAAGAATATGGAAAAGTGAATGTGTGCTCATACAACCAACAATGCTTTTAAGGAAATCTTTTACAGTGGAATAATAGTATGACAATGTTAAAAAGCTCCTTTGATCTCTAGCATATAAACACATATTACCAAAGTAAACCCACTTGCCTTGAATGTCAAATTTTATACTGATTTTATGGCTGTTGAATAAATTGTTGATTATTTCATAAACTGGTTTCAGTGCCTTCTCATGGGAATGGTGAGTAAAAATACTCCCAGAAGAATGTATAAAATGTTAGTCATCACTCTGCTAATATTATCTGTCTCACAATTCTCTCAACGATGTTCCCATGACATTTGGTAAGATTTCATTCTGATGCTTAAGCTGCCTCCATTTCTGTCTGCAACATTACAGTGCTTGTAGAATTTTAAAACTTTATATCTATTTTTTTTGCATTTTTATTAGGTATTTAGCTCATTTACATTTCCAATGCTATACCAAAAGTCCCCCATACCCACCCACCCCCACTCCCCTACCCACCCACTCCCCCTTTTTGGCCTTGGCGTTCCCCTGTACTGGGCATATAAAGTTTGCAAGTCCAATGGGCCTCTCTTTGCAGTGATGGCCGACTAGGCCATCTTTTGATACATATGCAGCTAGAGACAAGAGCTCCGGGGTACTGCTTAGTTCATATTGTTGTTCCACCTATAGGGTTGCAGTTCCCTTTAGTTCCTTGGGTGCTTTCTCTAGTTCCTCCACTGGGGGCCCTGTGGTCCATTCAATAGCTGACTGTGAGCATCCACTTCTGTGTTTGCTAGGCCCTGGCATAGTCTCACAAGAGACAGCTATATCTGGGTCCTTTCAGCAAAATCTTGCTAGTGTATGCAATGGTGTCAGTGTTTGGAAGCTGATCATGGGATGGATCTCTGGACATGGCAATCACTAGATGGTCCATCCTTTCGTCACACTTCCAAATTTTGTCTCTGTAACTCCTTCCATGGGTGTTTTGTTTCCTTTTCTAAGAAGGGGCAAAGAAAAAAAAAACCTTTATATCTCATTTCTAAAACACAGTTAATAATGCTCAACATACGGTCTGGTAACAATTAACATTTTTCTTCTGTGCACATTAGGTGTTTGTTTCAGCTTCTCTATATAGTTAAAATAGAGTGTTTTAACAAGCAGAGATGTACTTCTTAGACAGTCAAAAGCACATTTAGAAATTTACACATTTACCTTTCATTTTGTTCTCCCACACACTACCTGGGGCAGAAGGGGTAAGGGAAGTTTCCTGTGCATTGCTGTTATGTTGCCTCGTTCCTTCCTCATTATTTTCTATTATTTGGTTATTATCTTTATTGTTAGAACATTGCATATTATTTTCCATCCACTTTATCCTCATACAAAAAAGGCAGTACATAAACAAGAAAGGCTCTTCTCTTTATGAACATGGGCTGTTCTTCAAGGACATGTAAGTACTAGTGCACATTGCAAATGGATGAAAGAGCAACTCAGTGCATATTTATTCATGTGTACCTATGTGAATGAGTTTATGCCAACTTCTTCCTATGCAATGGAACCTTACAGATCATTTATATTTCAACAAAAAGTCTTGTTCATATCCTGCCTGTTAGACGAGAAAGGATGGGAGTTCACATATGTTTGAGGTCATTGGAAGCTTTATGTATCCTTTTCTCCTACTGATTTACCCACACACCCTTCTAACCTTTGACAATTCTGTTTCTAGAAATTAATATTCAATTTAATTCTTTAATACCTATTAAAAGTTTTAAAAATGGGGAGGGGAAAATAGTACTTAAGTGGTTAGTCATTCATTTACATGCTGGCAAAAAAGTCTCTTATTTATTGAAAGGTTTACAAATGCATTAGCAATCCCATAAAATACTTTGACAAAAATTGTTAAGAATTATGAACATGAAGGGAGGAATTCAAGAACTCCTGCTGGGTTATTAACCTGGAATGATAGTAGGGAATAAAGGATAAGTCATTCATTCATTCATATATATATAGTTTTGCAATGTACATGTAATGACAACTGAAAAAGAAAGGTTAAACTAATAATGGGAAGAAAGAGAAAAGGAATTCTTCATGAGGAAAACTAATATTTAGTGTCTTCAATATTCTACAAAGAACTATGCTGTGCAGGACTCAATGTTTATCAAATAGGCTTTATGGGACTTGTTGATGAAGACATTTTAGAGTGTACCATTTAGTATTGAAAGTTCAGCTGTGAATACTTGCTCTAATCAGATGCTCGTAAAATCCTTCTGGGGTTCTGCCCATTTAGACTGTGGTTCTATATTTTCCTCTGGCAATGCATGTGCTACCCTGCGAGAGGGCCTCAGTTCATTGCTCTGTAGACAAAAATGAAAGAAACAGTGGGGACATTGACCTTTGAACAATGTTAAACTTATAACCACTTCAGACACAAACATGGATGGTTTCCATGATGACTGGATAAATGTATGAGAGATGGTCAAACATTTAAACACCAATGGCTTACATATTAATGGTACCTTTGCTGTAAAAACATTTCCTATAGTCTGGCACACAAAATCCACTTTTGAAAGGAACAGTGATCTTAATATGTACAAAATCTATATAATGAGACTTTAATTTTACTATTATCTGTATTATGAAAATACTAATGACTACTAGAAAGTTCTTGTTTAATTTTAGCATTACATGATTACAATAAAATATGTAAATTGGTGTAAACTATAATAGTACTTATGAAGGATAGAATGAATATTAAAAAGCAAGCTAAAATGAAAATGCTGCAGCAAGGACAGCGTGATACTGAATAATTCAATGGGGTTACACATTTATAACTCTTCTCCTGAGGTAGAAATCAATCTTATTATAGTAAGACCCCTCAGCACCTGGGTTGCTCGTGGCAACATGTATGTGTATGAGGAATGGGTTACTGGTCCTCCTCTGTTTTTATTTCATGAGATGTTTGAAAATTAACACATACTCTGATTTCTCAAGACTGATCTCCTATGTCTAGAGTAGGACTCAGTTTGAAGTAGGGTATCATTGTTGTTATCACTGTTTAGTTTTGATATCTTTGTTTTGTTTTGTTTTGTTTTTTGAGACAAGGTCCTACTATGCAGTCCAAGCAGTTTTAAACTCACAACCCTGCCTTAGCCTCCCCTGTGTGGGGATTATAGGCAAGTGCTACCATATGAAAGCTTAGGTCAGTAGGTAGTTAAAAAACATAAATCAGAATATCTTTTTTCCAATGATTTATTTATCTTTTTATTAACTTTCATCCCAATTGCATCCCCACACCTCCCTTTTCCCCAGTCCCACCATTACAAATCCCTCCTCATTACCCACTTTCTTCTCAGAGAGGGGAAGCCCCCCCCCCTTGGGTAACACCCCAACCTGGAATATGTAGTCCCAGTAAGACTAGGCACATCTTCTCCTACTGATGGTCAACCAAGCAGTCCAGAAAGGGGATCCAATGACAGGAAACAAAGTTCGAGATAGCCCCCTGCTCCAATTGTTAGGGGACCCACATGAAGACCAAGCTGCACATCTGCTATTAATTTTAAGGAACCTAGGTTGGTGGTTCAGCCACTCCTCCCCTATGGACTCAGACTAGTTGACTCTGCCTGTCTTTTTTGTGGTACCCTTGACTCCTCTGGCTTGCTCAATTCTATCCCGTACTCTTCCACAAGACTTCCAGAGCTCCACCTGGTGTTTGGCTGTGGGTCTTTGCATCTGCCTCTATCTGCTAGATGAAGCCTCTCAGGAGAAGATTATACTAGGTTTCTGTCTGCACCTATAGCAGAATATGATTAGTAGCGTCAGGGGTCTTATGGGATAGGTCTCAAGTTGGGGCAGCCATTGGTTGGCTGTTCCCTCAGTCTCTGCTCCATCTTTATCTCTCCACATGTTGCAGGCAAATTTTGGATTGAAAGTTTTGTGGGTGGGGTCATATCCCCTTCCCTCCACTGGAAGTCCTGCCTGGTTACAGGATGTGGTCACTTTAGACTCTATGTCCATTGTCGCTGGTTGGAATCACAGCTAGAATCACCCTCCCAATAGATGCCCTATAGTCTCCACTGTTCTAGGCCTTCAGCTTATCCCAGCAATGACCCCTCCCCCCATCTATTCCATTCTATATCCCTACCCCTCCCATCCCTGCTACCCACACCTGGCTCATCCCTAATTCCTGCATCATCCTCTCTTCCACCCAGTTCCCTCTTATGACCAACCTTCCGATGATTATTTTGTTTCCCCATGTGGGTGAGATTCACACCATCCTTCCTTAGTCCGTCCTTACTACCTGGTTTTTTGGGGTCTGTGTATTGTTGCATGGTTTTCCTCCACTTTATGGCTAAAGTCCATTTATATGTGAGTATAGAACCATGCATGTCTTTCTGGTTCTGGCTTACCTCACTCAGAATGATATTGCCAAGTTCTATTCATTAGACTGCAAATTTCTTGATATCCTTGTAGCTAAATAGTGTACCATTCAAATGTACTAAATAGTTCCATTGTGTAGATGTTCTACATAATTTTTATTCACTTTTCATTTGAAGGACATCTAGTTTGGTTTCAGTTACAGGTTATGGTGAATAAAGCTGCTATGAAAATAGTTGAGCAAGTGTCGGTATGGTATGGTTGTACATCTTTTGGGTGTATGTTACAGAGGAGTATAGATGGGTCCTGGGGTAGAACTACTCCTAATTTTCTAAGAACTCACCAAACCAATTTCCAAAAAATGTACAACTTTGCATCCATTCCTCCACATTCTAGCCAGTATGTGCTGTTATTTGAGATTTTGAACTTAGCAATTTTAACAGGTGTAAGATGGATTGTTTTGATATGCATTTCCCTGATGACTGTGGAGGTTGAACACTTCTTTTTTTTCCCCATTAACTTATTTATGTATTCACTTTACATCCTTATTGTTGCCCTCCTTACAAGCACCTACCTCACAAATTTCTTCCCTCCATCCCACTCTCCCCTTCTTCTGTGAGAAGGGTAAAGGGCCCCTGAGCATCCCCATTCCCAGCTCATCAATTCTCTCTAGGGCTGGGCACTTCTGCTCACCATGAGGCCAGACAAGGCAGTCCAGTTAGGAGAATGGGATCCACTGATAGGCAACAGCTTTGACGATGAACCCGACTTTATCTGCTGAGGAACACACATGAAAACCAAGCTGCACATCTGCTACATATGTTTGTCCAGGGATGGGGGTGTGTCTAGGACTGGCCCTTGTATACTCTTTGATTGGAGGTTCAATCTCTGAAAGTGCCCAAAGGTCCTGGTTATTTGACTCTGTTGGTTTTCTTATGGAGTTGCTATCCCCTCTGGAACTCCCAATTACCGCCCCCCCCACACACACCTTTTCCATAAGCCCCTAGTATCATCCTTATTTGGCTGTTCCAGTCAGTTGCTGAATAGAACCTCTCAAAGGACAGTTATACAAGTCTCCTGTCTGCAAGTATAACAGAGTGGCATTAATAGTGTCAGGGATTAGTGCTTACCCATAGGATGAGTCTCAAGTTGGGCCAGTTATTGATTGTCCATTCTCTCAGTCTCTGTTTCATCTTTGTGTCTGCATTTCTTGTAAGGAGGATAAATTTGAAGTTGATGTTTGTTGGGTGGTTTGGTGTCCTTATCCCTCAACTTGTGGGTCCTGCCTGGCTACAGGAACTGTCCAGTTTAGATTTCATATCTCTAATGCTAGGAACCTCAGCTAAACTCCCCCTATAGATTCCTGGCCGCCTTCCCCACCCCAAGTCTCTGGCATATCCTATAGTTGCCTGTCACACACCCACCACCCAAGGATTTCTATTAAATCTCATGGTCTTCTTCCTGTCTCTCCTGTTTCTCCTCACACTTGATCGTGAAGCACCCCCCCCCATTAATCCCCTGTCCATTACTTATCCCATCCAGTTTCCTCCTTCCATCTGCCTTCTCTGACTTTTATTCCCCCTTCTAAGTGAAATTCAGGCATCTTATTCAAGCATCCATACTGAATCTTTAATTCTTGTTTAGTTTAGTAGCTCTATGAAGTGTAACCTGGGTATCATGTACTTTATGGCTAATATCCACTCACAAGTGATTACATACCATATACATTCTTTTAGTTATGGGTTACCTCATGCAAGGTGATATATTTTAGGTCCATCCATTTGCCTGAAAATCTCATGATGTCATTGTTTTTAATAGCAGAGTAGTATTTCATTGCTTAAATGAACCATATTTTATTTATTCATTTTTCTGTTGTGGGGCAGCTGGGTTGTTTCCAGTTTCTAGCAATAACAATTAAAGATGCTATGAACATAGTGGAGTATGTGTCCTTGTGGTATGGTGGAACATCTTTTGGATATATGCCCAGGAGCAGTATAACTTGGTTTTCGGGAAGAACTATTCCAAATTTTCTGAGAAACCACTAGACTGATTACTAGAGTCTTCCCATTGCTTCACATTCTTACCATCATGTGCTGCCACTTGAGTTTTTGATCTTAGCCATTAGGTATAATATGCAATCTCAGGGTCATTTTGACTTGTTTTTCCCTGATGACTAAAGATATTAAAGATTTCTTTAAGTGTGTCTCAGTCATTCAAGTGACCCATCGTGAGAATTCTCTGTTCAGCTCTGCACCACTTTTAACTGGTTTATTTAGTTTGTTGGTATCTAGCTTCTTGAGTTCTCTCTTTATTTTGGATAGTAGCCCTCTGTTGGATGTAGGGTTGGTGAAGACCTTTTGCCAATTTGTAGGCTGCTACTGTGTCATATTTTCTTTTTTTTTCCATTTTTTATTAGGTATTTAGCTCCTTTACATTTCCAATGCTATACCAAAAGTCCCCCATACCCACCCACCCACACTCCCCTACCCACCCACTCCCCCTTTTTGGCCCTGGCATTCCCCTGTACTGGGGCATATAAAGTTTGCGTGTCCAATGGGCCTCTCTTTTCAGTGATGGCCGACTAGGCCATCTTTTGATACATATGCAGCTAGAGTCAAGAGCTCCGGGGTACTGGTTAGTTCATAATGTTGTTCCACCTATAGGGTTGCAGATCCCTTTAGCTCCTTGGGTACTTTCTCTAGCTCCTCCATTGGGAGCCCTGTGATCCATCCATTAGCTGACTGTGAGCATCCACTTCTGTGTTTGCTAGGCCCTGGCATAGTTTCACAAGAGACAGCTACATCTGGGTCCTTTTGATAAAATCTTGCTAGTATATGCAATGGTGTCAGCGTTTGGATGCTGATTATGGGGTGGATCCCTGGATATGACAGTCTCTACATGGTCCATACTTTCATCTCAGCTCCAAACTTTGTCTTTGTAACTCCTTCCATGGGTGTTTTGTTCCCAATTCTAAGGAGGGGCATAGTGTCCACACTTCAGTCTTTATTCTTCTTGAGTTTCATGTGTTTAGCAAATTTTCAATGTCCTTTACTTCACAGAAGCTTTTCAGTTTCATGAAATCCCATTTATTAGTTGCTGATCTTAGTGCCTAAGATATGGGTTTTTTGTTCAGGAAGTTGTCTCCCATACCAACAATTTCAAGGCTATTGTCCAATTTCTGCTCTATTAGATTTAGTGTATCTGGTTTTACGTTGAGGTATTTGTTCCACTTGGACTTGAGTTTTGTGCAGAGTGATAGATATAGATCTATTTGTGTTCTTCTACATGCAGAATCCAGTTAGACCTGCATCGTTTTTGAAGATTCATCTTTTTCCATATTATGGTCTTGACTTCTTTATCAAAACTCAAGTGTCCATAGGTATGTATGTGTGTGTATGTGCACACACACATATTTTAGGGTCTTCAGTTTGCTTCCAATGATCTGTCTGTTCCGATATTAATGCCATATAATTTTTATTACTATTAAATCTGTAGTACTGCTTTGAATCAGGTATGGTGATACCACCAGAAATTCTTTTATTGTTTTATTTATTCTGAGTTTTTTTGTTTTTCAACATGTAATTGAGACTTATTCTTTTGATGTATCTAAATATTGTGTTAGAATTTTGATCGGAATTGCATTGAATCGGTATATTGATTCTGGTATGATGGTCATTTTTAATGTTATACTGATTCATGAGCATGGGTGATCTTTCTATCTTATGATATCTTCTTCAATTTCTTTCTTCAGAGACTTGAAGTACTTGTCATACTGGACTTTTCCTTGTTTCGTCAAAGTTACACTATGATGTTTTGTATTATTTATGGCTAATGTAAAAGGGAATTGTTTCCCTGATTTCTTTCTTAACACATTTACCACTTGTATAAAGGAGGGATATGGATTTTTGAGTTAGTTTTTTTATCTACCCATGTTGCTAAAGGTGTTTGTCAGGTGTAGGAGTTATCTGGTAGAATATTTTGGGACACCTGAGTATACTATTTTAACATCTGTTAGTAGCTATAAACTTAGTTCTTCCTTCTCGGGTTGTATCCCCTTGATTTTATTTAGTTGTCCTATTGCTTTAGCTTCAGTTTCAAGTACTATATTTCATAGAAATGGAGAGAGTGGGCAGCCTTGTCTTGTCCTTAGTTTTTGCAGATTTTCTTTTAAGTTTCTCTCCATTTAATTTGATGTTGGCTATTGACTTGATATGTATTGCTTTATTATGCTTTGCTATGTAACCTGTATTCCTGATATCCTCATGACTTTTTAACATGATGTGGGATTGGATTTTATCAAATGTTCTTTCTTCGTCCAATGAGATGATTGTGTGATTTTTTTTCCTTTCAGTTTGTTAGTATGGTTAATTACATTGATGGATTTTCTTATTTTAACCACCTCCCATCCCTGGGATGAAGTCTATTTGATCATGGTGGATGAGATTTTGATGTGTTCTTGGATTTGGTTTGTGAGTATTTTATTTCCTACTTTTACATCAGTGTTCAATGGTTTCCCATTTTCGTCTGAAAATCTCTTTATTGTTGAGTCTCTGTATAGTTTAGCTATCGGGGTGTCTGGGGCCTCATAGAATGAGTTTGGTGACTTTCTTCTGTTTCTATCTTGTTAAATAGTTTGAGGATTATTTGTTTACCTCTTCATTGAAAGTCTGATAGAATTCTGTGCTAAAGCCTAAATGGCCCAGTGGCTTTTTTGGTTGGGAGCCTTTTAATGACTGGTTCTACTTCTCTGAGGGTTATAGAAATGATTAGATTGTTTACTTGGTCTTGTTTTAACATTTTATTTAGACTTTTCAATTGTCTAGAGTACAAAGTTTTGAAATAAAACCTAATAATTATTTGGACTTTATTATTGTCTGTTATTTTGTCCTCCCTTTTCATCTCTGATTTTGTTAATTTGTATACTATCTCTCTGGCTTTGTGTTAGTTTGGCTTAGAATTTGTTTATCTTTAATTTTTTCAAAGAAAGCTTGTGGTTTTTGTTGATTCTTTGAATTGTTCTCTTTGTTTCTAATTGATTGATTTCAGCCCTGAATTTGACTGTTTCCTTCCATCTACTACTCCTCTTGGGTGTATTTGCTTCCTTATGCTCTAGGGCTTTCAGGTGTGCTGTTAATTTGCTAGTATCGGATCTCTCCAGTTTCTTCATGAAGGCACTTAGTGGTATGAACTTTCCTTTTAGCCATACTTTCCTTGTGCTGATAAGTTTGGGTATGTTGTGCCTTCACTTTTATTGAGTCTTAGAAAGTGTTTAGTATTTTGTTTTTGTTTTTGTTTTTTAATGTCTTTCTTGACCCAGTGATCATTGAGGATAGACTTGTTTAGTTTCCATGGGTTTGTAGGGTTTTTATTGTTTCAATTATTGTAGAAGTCCATAGTGATCTAATACGGTACAAAGAGTAATTTCAATTTTCTTACATCTGCTGAGAATTTCTTTGTGACATACTGTATGGTCAATTTTGTAGAAGCTTCCTTGGGGTTGCTGAGAAGAAAGTATATTCTTTTGTGTTTGAGTGAAATAGTCTATAGAAATCTGTCAGAACTATTCACTTCATGTTGTTAGGTATTTTCATTATTTCTGTTTACTTTCTCCCTTGATGACTGGTCTCTCTGTAATAATAGCATGTTGAAGCTCCCACTATTAATGTATGTGGTTCAATGTGTGATTTAAGCTTTAGTAATATTTCTTTTACAAATGTCATGGCTCTTGCATTTTGGGCATAGATGTGTCGTGTTGAGATATCATCTTGGTGGATTGTTTTTTTGTTTTTGTTTTTGATGTGTATGAGGTATCTTTTTGCATCTCTTTTGATTTCTTTTGGTTCAAATTCTCTTTTACTTGACATTAGAATGGCTACTCCAGTTTGCTTCTTGGGTTTGTCTGCTTGGAAATGTTTTTTTCCAGCCTTGTGTCTGTTGTTCCTGTTCTCTTTCCTAGGTTTACCTCAGCTTAGGTTTGTCTCCAGGATTACCTCAGCTTGTGCTTCTTTTTTGCTTCTATGTCCATTTTTAGGTGCTCATTTTTTTCATTTCCTTCACCTGTTCAGTTGTATTTTCCTGTATTTCTTTAAAAGATTTATTAGTATTCCCTTTACAGAACTCTATGTGGTCAACTGTATTTTCCAGTGTTTCCTTAAGGGGTTTAATTGTTTACTTTTTAAAGGCCCAAGTCATCTTTATAAGATTGGATTTAATGTCACATTCTGTGCTTTGGTTGTGTTAGGGTTCCCAGGGCTCACTGCAGTAGGATCACTCTGCATTAAAGTTTCTATATTGCTCTGGTTTGATTGAGTTTGTTCTTACATGGGTCTGTAGCTATCGGGTGGTCCCTGGATATTCCTGATGTAGCAGGTATTGAAAAGGCAGGCTAATCTAGGTTTTTTTTTTTTTTTTTTTTTTTTTTTGCAGTAGACCTCAAGTGGGTAGCCTTTGGCTAAACAATGGATTTTAGGGGAAAGTCCAAATTTCCCAGGAACTGGGTGTACCCATGGGGACATGGTGACTGAGAATTAGTGAAGGGTGAAAGAAATCTAAAATGTATTTTCCTGATATTGCAGGTCTGGTGAAGTTGGGTAGAGAGGAGGCCAGGCAATGGATGTCTGGGGATAGCAAGAGGCTGAGGGTAGCTGAGTGTGCCCCAGAAGACCAGCCACAAGTGTTTTTAATAGAATTGTACAGCCATCACCACTAACTAATTGCAGTATATGTGCATGATTCAAATTTAAAACTATGTGTGAAATAGCAGCCATTTCAATTTCTGTCCTTGTAGCCCATATCAATTCTTACTCAGTTCTTATACCCGAATTTTTCTATAGACTATATAGCATATGTATATAATCAAATATTACATGTACTTGTAGTTGAAATACTTTAAGAGTGTTTTCAGGTCTTATATAGGCTCTAGCAAGAATCATACTTTTATTTCTTTTTATGACTTAATTATTCTACTACATAGGTATACTACATTTAATTTACCTGTTTATTAGTTGGTGTATATTCGCACCATTTTTACTTTGGAATATTACAAGTCATCTAACTTGGACATTTATGGCTACACTTTAGGCATATGTTTTAAATAATCTTAAATTTGTAGTTTGGTATGCAATATCTGAAATGCTTGATATTTCATAATATACTGGGCCTTCAATTTAGACTCTATATAACTGATCACTACCCAAAAATCTTAACTCTGAATAGAACAGCAATGGCTTGTGCTGTAAGATCAAGAATCGACAAATGGGACCTTATAAAATTGCAAAGCTTCTGCAAAGCAAAAGATACTGTCAATAAGACAAAAAGGCCACCAACAGATTGGGAAAGGATCTTTACCTATCCTAAATCAGATAGGGGACTAATATCCAATATATATAAAGAACTCAAGAAGGTGGACTCCAGAAAATCATATAACCCCATTAAAAATGGGGCTCAGAGCTAAACAAAGAATTCTCACCTGAGGAATACCGAATGGCTGAGAAGCACCTGAAAAAAATGTTCAATATCCTTAATCATCAGGGAAATGCAAATCAAAACAACCCTGAGATTCCACCTCACACCACTAAGAATAGCTAAGATCAAAAACTCAGGTGATAGCAGATGCTGGCAAGGATGTAGAGAAAGAGGAACACTCCTCCATTGTTGGTGGGATTGTAAGCTTGTACCACCACTCTGGAAATCAGTCTGGCAGTTCCTCAGAAAATTGGACATAGTACTACCAGAGGATCCCGCAATACTTCTCCTGGGCATATATCCTGAAAATGTTCCAACCGGTAAGAAAGACACATGCTTTACTATGTTCATAGCAGCCTCATTTATAATAGCCAGAAGCTGGGATGAACCCAGATGCCCCTCAACAGAGGAATGGATACAGAAAATGTGGTACATTTACACAATGGAGTACTAATCAGCTATTAAAAAGAATGAATTTATGAAGTTCCCAGGCAAATGGATAGACCTGGAGGGCATCATCCTGAGTGAGGTAACCCTATCACAAAAGAACTCACACAATATGTACTCACTGATAAGTGCATATTAGCCCAGAAACTTAGAATACCCAAGATATAAGATACAATTTGCTTAAACACATGAAATTCAAGAAGAACGAAGACCAAAGTGTGGACACTTTGCCCCTTCTTAGAATTGGGAACAAAACACCCATGGAAGGAGTTACAGAGACAAAGTTTGGAGCTGAGATGACTGAGAGACTAGCATATCCGGGATCCATCCCATAATCAGCTTCCAAACACTGACACCATTGCATACACTAGCAAGATTTTGCTGAAAGGACCCAGATATTGCTGTCTCATGTGAGACTATGCCGGGACCTGGCAAACACAGAAGTGGATGCTCACAGTCAGCTATTGGATGGATCACGGGGCCCCCAATGGAAGAGCTAGAGAAAGTATCCAAAGAGATGAAGGGATCTGTAATCCTATAGATGGAAAAACAATATGAACTAACCAATACCCTGACCCCCGGAGCTCATGTCTCTAGCTGCATATGAATCAGAAGATGGCCTAGTTGGCCATCAGTGGAAAGAGAGGCCCATTGGTCATGCAAACTTTATATGCCTCAGTACAGGGGAACACCAGGGGCAAAAAGTAGGAGTGGGTGGGTAGGGGAGTGGGTGGGGGAGCATGTAGGGGACTTTTGGGATAGCATTGGAAATGTAAATGAAATTAATACCCAATTAAAAAAGGAATTTGAAGCTTCATAAGCATCATACTAACATTGAAGTTGGGTGAAATTTGGAACATTTTGGGTTGAAGAGGAGTATATGGGGTAGGACTATTCAGTTCAAACACTTGTCACTGGAGTTTCTTCATCATACAGTTACATTGTATTATCTTGTTTAACCAAATGGCAACCTTCCAAAAATCTATAGCATCTTTACTTCTCACCATTCCCATCAGCAACATAGGAAGACACCAGTTCATCCACCTTCACGCCAGCCCTTGCAATCTGTCTGCAGTTTGCAATACACTCATGCTATATGTATAAAGTCACATTTCTTTGTGATTTTTCTCTTTTTTTTCATTTTTATTAGGTATTTAGCTCATTTACATTTCTAATGCTATACCAAAAGTCACCCATACCCACCCACCCACACTCCCCTACCCACCCACTCCCCCTTTTTGGCCCTGGCGTTCCCCTGTACTGGGGCATATAACGTTTGCAAGTCCAATGGGCCTCTCTTTCCAGTGATGGCCGACTAGGCCATCTTTTGATACATATGCAGCTAGAGTCAAGAGCTCCAGGGTACTGGTTAGTTCATAATGTTGTTCCACCTATAGGGTTGCAGATCCCTTTAGCTCCTTGGGTACTTTCTCTAGCTCCTCCATTGGGAGCCCTGTGATCCATCCATTAGCTGACTGTGAGCATCCATTTCTGTGTTAGCTAGGCCCCGGCATAGTCTCACAAGAGACAGCTACATCTGGGTCCTTTCAATAAAATCTTGCTAGTGTATGCAATGGTGTCAGCGTTTGGGTGCTGATTATGGGGTGGATCCCTGGATATGACAGTCTCTACATGGTCCATCCTTTCATCTCAGCTCCAAACTTTGTCTCTGTAACTCCTTCCATGGGTGTTTTGTTCCCAATTCTAAGGAGGGGCATAGTGTCCACACTTCAGTCTTCATTCTTCTTGAGTTTCATGTGTTTAGCAAATTGTATCTTATATCTTGGGTATCCTAGGTTTGGGGCTAATATCCACTTATGAGTGAGTACATATTGTGTGAGTTCCTTTGTGAATGTGTTACCTCACTCAGGATGATGCCCTCCAGGTCCATCCATTTGGCTAGGAATTTCATAAATTCATTCTTTTAATTTCACTAATAACCACTGCTGTTGGATACATTTCTTAAGTTTGTTGTCCATTTTTATATTTTATTTGATGACAGGTAAAATTCTATGATGAGTTTTTAAATTGTGTGTGTGTGTGTGTGTGTGTGTGTGTGTGTGTGTGCACGCGCGTGCAGGAGTGCAAGTGAGTGCCTTTTAAACTGCAATAGGTCCCTATAAACTAAAAGGGAAAGCTACTTGTCAGACTTTCAGTTAAAAAGTATTCCATTTCATTCGACTTTTCATTTTAACCACTTGCTTCACTTTGTTGCTATTAATATGATGATACAATTTAAAATTATTTTCCTTATAGTTTTACTTCTTGGCAAATATATGGTTTAAAAGGACATGCCAAAATTAAAAAAAAAATGTATTATAATGGTAGATAAAAGGTGTCAGACATGTTTACTCATTTGGAAATGAGAGTTGTGTAATCAGAAAATGTGAGGTTTGTCTGTATCAGAAGGCAGAGTTTTCTGGGGATGCCTATATTCCCATTTTTCCTTTTGAAGTTGGTGGTTTTGTTATTAAACCCAAACTCAATGAGCAAATTGAGTGTCAGGAAGCATCACACTTATGCTTCTGTCTAAGAGTTTCGTGATAATGCTCTTTGTATTTATTTCCACAACCCACTTGAAGCTATTTTATTTATGTAAATTACAATGAAAAGGTTCCGTATATTTTCTGTTTGTACACAACATTCAGAGCTTTAAACACTGGGTTTTGAAAGCACTGGTGTTTCTCATTTTATTTATCATCACACATTTGCTTACATTAGTTGGCCAAATATTTGAAAGTCCACCTTACGTTTATATCACTTTGTATTCTTATACCACAGTGTTTTATTTGTTATGACTCTGAAACATGTTTTTAAAATAAGGAAGTTTTCCAAGTTCCCTGTTCCCCATTTCAAGCAGTTTTCATTATATTGAATCTTTCCATGGCAACATTTTTCTTGGGAGGTGACTAGATTTTCAATGACAGCAAGGAATCAGCTAAAAGAATAGAATTTCCTTGAACTTTAGATAAAATTGGGGAGCACTAATGACTGTATTAGTTTTGTGGAATGCCTACAAAGTATGAACATGAGTTTACCTAAACCATAAGCCTATATTTTCTTACCATTTTGGGGTTGAACCATGAGGTCAAGTATTGAAAAGACTACCTCCTTTTCTCAGAGATGAGGGGAATTCCCTCTAACACTTCTGTTTGGTTTTTGTTTCAAATTTAAAATTTATTACAGGTGGTATACACCCAGGGAATTCATTGTTTCCCTCTATGCCTTCTTCTTTCTATTCATTCATTTCCCTTAAGTAAGGACATCTTAAATCGGGTTAATTCCCTATAATATCCCAACAAGTTTGATGATATTTACTGATTACTACAATGAATCTGTTTCCTTATAAGAGGTATCATAGTTAGGGCTTTAGCTAAGGGATTTTTGTGGAACATCATTCAGACCATCAAATCAAATTTAGTAGGCGTATTTTCTCACTTTTTATGTAGGTTATTTTCAAATATGTAGGTTTTCTTTACTTTTCTTCCACTATTTTTGTTTTCATATATAAGTACCTCATTTCTTTCATTACATTTAATTGCATATTTTAGCTCTTTCTGATGCTATCGTAATATTTTATGTGTCCCTCCACTCTTTATCCAATTCGTAAGCTTATCTTATCTAATTATTCATCATACACAGACACACAGGCACACATGCATACACACACACACACACACACACACACACACACACACACACACGTACAATCTACTGAACCCATACACAACTTTTTATATGTTTGTGTGTTTAGAGATGATCACGTGGAATTTTTTTCTAATGTTGATTGTGTATGATGTCATCTGTGAGCAGAGATAGTGTTACTTTCTGGCTCTAGTATAAAGGTCTTTTGCCTGCCCCTTCACAATTTCCCTGACTAGAACCTACAGTATAATATTAGAAGTAGGAACAGTAGCCATCATGGTCTTCTTTCTATCTGGAGAGCTTTTTCCCACAGAACAAGTTAGACTTGAAGCCTTTTGGTGGGATCAATAGCTATTTAGATTTAGGTGTGATATCCGAGGTGGTCAAACTTCTTTATTATTTATGATATTTATTTTTCTCTGCTTTTCTTGTCTTTGCTTTGGGCTTTCACATTTCTTCCAGAGTTTCTGAATACTTAGTACATATGCCTATGACAGGAGAAAGTATTATTTTATATTTTCTGAGAAAATATAATCAAATGATTCTATTCATTATGAAATAACTTCAAAGACCTATATATTTAAAGCACAGTTTCTGCCATACTGGTGTGCTTTGAGAGGAAAAGCTAGGGTGGAAATTTTAAAATGCTCTTCTGCTCTCTGACATTCACATCACCTTTGTGAAAGGAATTCAAATGTATCCATTAAGAAAATAAAATTCTGTTCAATTTTGATGCAAACAAAACTTTGACATCATGGAGAAATAAAGAAAAAAACAATCATGCTATGGTTCACAGACCTAGAGAGGCTACTTAACAAGGAGGGCTTTGGGAAATACAAGGAGGGGTTAGAATAGATTTTGTGGATTGAGTTAGGGATGATGGGGTTGTGAACAGGAGGAATAATATGGGGGCTGGTTGCAGGGAATATACTGAGAGAAATTACTGCATTTAAGAGCATTTGAGGGAGGGGGGTGTCAGATAGAAACCTACTGCAATGGAAACTCCATGGAATCTGCAAGAGTAACCCAAGAAAAAACTACGAGCAATGGAAGACATAGAGTCTGAATCAGATCCCTTCAGTACACAAGCACAGCCTTAATTGGAAGGAAGGGACACCAACCCAGCCACAGAACTTTACATCCCAGTTTTTCCGGCCTACAAATTGTTCTGAGATCAGAGCCTTGCAGAAACATCATCAAACAGACCAGCAGCTGATGACAGATTTAAAATACCACAGGAAATATTAAGTGGAGTTTCAGGAGTCCTGCAGAGGAGGGGAACCAGACACATCAGGGACACAGCAATTTATATATATATATATATATATATATATATATATATATATATATATATATATATTTATATATATATAAAATCATAGTTTTCCTGTCTCATTTGATTTTTCTAGACTCTGTTTTTATTCTATGTATCTCTTTTTGTCTACTCTTTTCTATTTCAGGAAATGCTCTCATTAACTCAACAATGATATCCTTGTTCAACGCCACACTTCCTACTCTAGTGATTATAGTTCCTCTCTGCTGCATTGCACAGAGTTGATGCCTCTCTTCTTGAAATTCATTGCTTCCTTGCAGTCCTACCCTACATTATATCTCCTTCTAGTTTGTCATCTTAGGGAACTACAGCTCAGCTCCTTTGTGCTTCATTTTTTCCCATGACTTAAGAGACTGTTCAGTGACTACATTCTCAGTCACCTTCTCACTGGGAGTTCACCTAGCAAATGTAAAACTGATGGTTCCAAGATTGTCCTCTAGGTTCTGGACTAAACATCTCTCCTTAGCTTCACATATTTCCATCCACATTTTTGATAGTTATTACTTGGTAGCAAATGATTTCTCACATCAGAAATGTTACTTCCATATGAACAGGGCAGGCACCCATGGATTAAGCCAAAGGGGGACAAAATAATTTTGGAAAAATGATTGCATCAGCAGTAAAAGGGTATAGAAAATTTTATATTATCATTAAACCCTAAAATGTATTCCAACAAATATTGATGTAACATTTAAATTTTACTAGATGTTATTGGAAATAAAATTGTAATAAATACACAGTAACATGCTCATATCATGTCATTTAAGGATCATATATGAGAATTCAGATTTTGATATGTATGATGGTGGTCGTGGTAGTGTGTGTGTGTATGTGTGTATGTATGTCCTGGAACAATCCATATGTTAACATTCCAAAATAAATTTCTTTACCTCCTATCGTCTTTTTATTAAATGAAGCTGTTCTCTTGCTGACCATACAAACTATTTTTTAGACAGTTTTGCTGGTCTACTGTCTATAATCAGATACAAGGTCATGCTCAGTCATCTCAGACCTGTTCTCCAGTTGCCTACACTGTTATGGTTAAAGTAAAAATGTCTAGCGATTTTCTTTTTTTTTAATGACAGACAGGGAATAGGACAAGAAAAAGGAATAAAACAAAGAGAAAATGTCAATCTGGCAAAAGCCATATGATCACTAGGTTCTAAAAACCATTCCTTAAGAAGCTCTTTTACCTATATTTTAAGACTGATGCAAGAAGAATATGCAAATTACACTAGCTTAATAATTTACTTTACTAGTTCAATATTTTTCTGGGCCTTTACAAACCATGCTTATTGGTTATACATTTGTAGTAACCAAGTGATGGCAAATTAATTAACAAGATCTGCAGTTTAGGGGGCTAAGACATTATAACTGTATATGAAACATCAACATGGGTTGAGGGATGTAGTTGTCTTCAATTTAAAATGTTTTATATTGACATATCTAAGTTAAGATCATTTTTAATAATTACTTTATAGTTTAATAAAAATAGATGAATCAGTAATATAAATGTTAGACATCTGTTGATATATACTGAAAAAATATTAATAAATACAGTTGTGAAATTGAATTTATTTGAATTAGAATTATTTCAAATTGTTTAATAGTTTACCTTTGAGATGAAGGATAAACTTAAACGTAAAATAGTAGTTGAATTATGTTGTTATTAATAGCATTTGTACATGTCACTAAAATGAGTTGAATTGATTAAGGCTAATAAAAAATAAGTATGTATTAATTATATAATCTAACTACATATCTCATCTAAAGTTGTTGCTTAGTTCAAACTAAAAGTTCTAGAAAAAAACAGAAACAGAAAGAAAAATAAGCAGGTGAGTTTATAATGCAATACCTAGACCCAAATATGAATGAGTGGATGGATTGTATTATTATTATTATTATTATTATTATTATTGTTGTTGTTGTTGTTATTATTATTATGTTTTTTAAATCTTACTTGCTCTTTGATCATAACCTTGGCTAAGATATAGCAAATAAAAATAAAAGTAAAAATATTCTTACTACTCAAGCGTTAGTGAATGATGTTAAATTTTGATTTATAAAAAACTTTTTCTATGATTCATGGCAATCTCTAGTATTAGTGTCTAAGCAGGTTTTACTTCAGAGTCATTGAACCATTGTTAAGCCACAAACAAGAAGGAAATGTTTAATCTTTAATAGATTTAAAAATAATTTCTAAGTCAGAATCAGGAAAGAAACTGCAGGCATACATAATGGTTATTATCATCACACTAATGCATTGTCTTACTAGCAGAAATGTATTGTGGCTCTAAAGTGTCATCAGTTTGATTCATCCCACCTTGCATTCCATGCCTAATCCTTATATTAATATCACAAGTTTTCCCTACAAGTATGCTGATGCAATGGATGCTCTTATAATACTGCTGTCAACCTCTCCAATTACCATGTTTCTGAGAAGAACCCTCACACATATAATTTTCTCTCCCCTATCTCACTATTGACAGGTTTTGTAATGCAGCAATCATACTGTCATGTGCTCTAAAACATAAAGACTATAGTAAATATTTTGTTCTTCTTTCAAAGCTTTGCATGTCTTAATATCTCAGTAAATAGTAATTGTCTCTATATGGTTTATTCTAACCATAGGTATAATTTCCTTTAACCCACCTATTATTTAAACCTTTATTTCAAATAATGGTTTGTGTCTCATATTATATACTTATTTTACTTTGACAAATAAGTTTTGTGACATTGGAAAGTCTAAGCCCATGGCTCTTGTTGATTCTTCTTATCACAATAAACCAGGTAACATTTTATTCTGAAATCTAGACTATAGTTTAAAGATGGAGCTCCTTACCACAGGCTTTTATTGTAGTCCAGGAAAATTAGACTTTGTATTAGCCTCTCTCTCTCTCTCTCTCTCTCTCTCTCTCTCTCTCTCTGTGTGTGTGTGTGTGTGTGTGGTCAGATTGTAGCCTTAAGAGTTTCGTCTTTTTTTTTTCTTGTTTAAAGTTTAACATCTTTTTTAAAAAAAATTTTATTAGGTATTTTGCACATTTACATTTCCAATGCTATCCCAAAAGTCCCCCATACACACACCCCGACTCCCCTACTCACCCATTCCCCCTTTTTGGCCCTGGCGTTCCCCTGTACTGGGGCATATACAGTTTGAAGTCCAATGGGCCTCTCTTTCCACCGATGGCCGACTAGGCCATCTTTTGATATATATGCAGCTACAGTCAAGAGCTCCGGGGTACTGGTTAGTTCATAATGTTGTTCCACCTATAGGGTTGCAGATCCCTTTAGCTCCTTGGGTACTTTGATCCATCCAATAGCTGACTGTGTGCATCCACTTCTGTGTTTGCTAGGCCCCGGCATAGTCTCACAAGAGACAGCTATATCTGGGTCCTTTCAGCAAAATCTTGCTAGTGTATGCAATGGTTTCAGCGTTTGGAAGCTGATTATGGGATGGATCCCTGGATATGGCAATCACTAGATGGTCCATTCTTTCGTCACAGCTCCAAATTTTGTCTCTGTAACTCCTTCCATGGGTGTTTTGTTCCCAATTCTAAGAAGGGGCAAAATGTCCACACTTTGATCTTCTTTCTTCTTGAGTATCATGTGTTTAGCAAATTGTATCTTATATCTTGGGTATCCTAAGGTTCTGAGCTAATATCCACTTATCAGTGAGTACATATTGTGTGAGTTCCTTTGTGATTGGGTTACCTCACTCAGGATGATGCCCTCCAGGTCCATCCATTTGCCTAGGAATTTCATAAATTCATTCTTTTTAATAGCTGATTAGTACTCCATTGTGTAAATGTACCACATTTTCTGTATCCATTCCTCTGTTGAGGGGCATCTGGGTTCTTTCCAGCTTCTGGCTATTATAAATGTTCAACATCCTTAATCATCAGGAAAATGCAAATCAAAACAACCCTGAGATTCGACCTCACACCAGTCAGAATGGCTAAGATCAAAAATTTAGGTGACAGCAGATGCTGGCGAGGATGTGGAGAAAGAGGAACACTCCTCCATTGTTGGTGGGATTGCAAGCTTGTACAACCACTCTGGAAAGCAGTCTGGCGGTTCCTCAGAAAATTGGACATTGTACTACTGGAGGATCCCGCAATACCTCTCCTGGGCATATATCCAGAAGATGTCCCAACTGGTAAGAAGGACACATGCTCCACTATGTTCCTAGCAGCCTTATTTATAATAGCCAGAAGCTGGTAAGAGTTTCTTCTACACTAGGTTTTAAATTCCCTTGGTTTCAGTTGCGTGCCAATCTTAGTGTAAAAAACATTGAAGGAAAATCTGTATAAAACTCAATTTTTAAATAACTTATAATTCTTGGTTTTTTTTTAAACTTGGTCTCTTAATTCATTATTGGATTTAATTTACTATCTAGCCAAAGCTGGTTCTGAAATTCTGATTCTCCCACTTCTGCTACTTAAATATCAGGGAGTGAAGGATGCTATTGAGGTGTCTTTGAAAATGACTGAGTCTTTCTTGCCTTGGAAGATGAGGTCATAGAAAACTCAGGGGCCACCAGTGGTTCTCCGAGTCAGTACTCTTGGGATTCTTGTCTCCTATATGTGAAGGATGAAATTCACATACTACAAAAGGTGAGATTTAGAGTGAAGTATATTATAGATTCATGATGCAAAGAGAGCATGAAATGGAGGGAGGGAAAGAGGGAGAAGGAGAGGGAAAGAGGGAAGGAGAGGGAGAGGGGGAAGGAGAGGGGGTAAGAGGAGAAGAAGAGGGTGGGAGAGGAGTAGGGAAGAGGAGAGGGGAAGGGAGAGAAAGATCCTATTTGTTCTTTAGAACCAATAGGAGAGTTCCAGAAAAAAATGGTACCGTGATTTGTCGTCTGGGTACTTTGAAATGTCGTATGGTAAAAGCGGGGGTGACATGCTCAGTCGGAGAAGCTGAGTTGTCCCAAACAGATATCCAAGTGTCTCCACTCAATTTGAGATGCGTAGTTTCCTATAATCTTTAGATATTTATTCTGGAAATGATTGGAGTTATTGGAGCCAGGATTCTTTTACGTCATTCATAGCCTCCAGTAAGGCAAGTCTTAGAATTTTTGCATTTCCAGTCTAATGAATTTTTTGGAGTGTAACCTACGACTGACGTATTTACTATCTGTCTAGCAATTTTCTGTATCTGGTTCTTAAATCAAGTACCAGGATTACAAGTGTGTACCACCATGCCTGAGTACCACCATGACTGAGCATTAACACACACACACACACACACACACAAACACTGACTGTTGTTAGTCTCTTATTAAACATAAATAATTTGTATATTATTTCTTATCATTGCTCCCTACAGAGAGGACAAAAGCAGGGTGTGCATGGTTTGGTATTATCCTGTTTCAGGCACCCATGGGAATGGAGTGCAACCTGTGTAGATATAAGACCCTGTACATACTACAATAGCTTCTACATGTGGCACTTAGGAACTCTCCTCAAACTAACTCTTTCATATTTTATTCGTGATGCATGAGGGAGACAACAAAAGGAAGTTTCTCTTCTGACATCTTGTTTCTGTTTGTACTGATCCTAACAGTGGAGATGCAGAAGGAAGAGCAGAGACTAGGAGGCTGGCAAGGAGTTTCCATTCCTCTCCAGGTTTCCTGTTTAACTGCTATGATAAAAACAGACTTTAGGGTACAGTCTTTTCGATTATCTTAGAATCAGCTTCGTTAGCGATACCCTTATCAGAGTTGAAGATGGGGTCCACAGAGTCTCTATTCAGTGACATCCTGATTATGTTTTCTGAGAAACCGGAATCCTGGTTCTATTAGACTCTTTACCCAAGAATCTAGACGATGACAGTTCTAACCTTGGGCTTTTACTCTCCCAGCCATGGGTTATCATCTGCTTCCTGCCATTTAATAATTTATGAGACCTCGGCATTTCTTGTTTGCCTTTTTAGCTTTCTAATAAGATGTTAACAATTACTCACATTAAAGGCCCTCTGTTAGTCTAACTTATGTGGCTTCTATTTCTTTACTGGATTCCAACTTACAAGAATAAAATTGAATCATTGGTTAATTAAAGTGCCTCCAAAACAGACAAGGCTATATTTCAACTTCTAAAGGAGCCTTTAGAGCAATTGGAGGAATAAATTAAGTGGTTTTCTGATGTCAGTCCCAGAGGCACAAATTTCAACTCTTTGGTAAAACCTTTTTCTCCATAGTGATCTCACCCTTCAATCCCATTCTCATGGACTTGAATTGTCTTGCCCTTCATCTCGGAGGAGTCAGAAACAGGAGCAGTATTCTTCATAATGAAGCCACTAGTGATAGAAGCAATGACGATATTACAGGACTTCCAAAGTAGCAGTGTGGGTGCTGAATATTTGTGTGACCATTTCTTCTTCTAAATCAGTTCTTGCCAAAGTTATGTGTTCTGTTAACGTACACAGGGAATTATCAAACTATAATTTCTTTTGACAAGTATTAGTTCCTTCATTCACCAAATTGTTTGTATGTGCACTTGTGTTGCAAAGAACAGATGTGTAAGGAAGGGTTGATGCACATTATTAAAATTTTGCTGATGGCATAGACTCTCCTTACCACAATTGTAAGATGTATACCATCATTTAACATTTATTGCCGTACAGACCAGCTTAGACGTATATATTTTTACTCCTTCTATGACAAGAAGTTCCATGGAAATCCAGTTTCTGAAAATCAGGGTCTATGTTCTCATTTCTTTCAGTTACCCTTGTTTAATTATATCTGTGTCATCAAATAAATGTAATGTCATGGGGATGGCACCATCAACACAAGAAACTCAGGAGTGCTTAGAAATTTACAAATAGTTTACAGGCAGTGATTACATAAGAATGTAAATATTTGAATCAGAATTTTAGCAAAAAATAATAAACAAAAATCTCTGGTCAGGCCTCAGTGAGAGAAGATGCACCTAATCCTAGAGAGACTTGAGCTCCAGAGAGTGGGGAGGTCTGGTGGGGTGGTGGTAATGGGTGGGGACATCCTTGTAGAGGGGAGGGGAGAGGTATGGGATGGGTGCAGTCAAGGGGCAGACCAGGGGAAGGATGAGGACTAGATTATAAAAAAGGATTAAAGAATAAAAGTAAAAAAATAGCCGGGCAGTGGTGGCACATGCCTTTAATCCCAGCACTTGGGAGGCAGAGGCAGGCAGATTTCTGAGTGCGAAGCCAGCCTGGTCTACAAAGTGAGTTCCAGGACAGCCAGGGCTATACAGAGAAACCCTGTCTCAAAAAACAAAAAACAAACAAACAAACAAACAAACAAATCTTGGTAGAATAAGCACACAAAAATTTCAAAAAACTGATTAAAATCATTAAAATATTATTTGCTGATATTGTTATTAAAATACAGTAGTCATTCTCTTTTCACATTTGGGGAAACTGGCCAAGAAATTGGTAATTTTCAAGGCCTTAAAAATGCCTATTTTCCATAACATCATTATGTTGGATCTCCGATTTTGAGGAAAATGCCTCCTTTTTTTTTTTTCCACGCTACAAAATATAACAAGAACCATAGGCTGTCAAGGGATATTTGCCTGCCTTTGGATCTCTTCTAAGCTGGGTTGCCATGTTTAGCCTCACTAGAAGTTGTGTCTAGTCTTACTGCAACTTGATATGCTAAGGCTGGTTGATATCCATGGGAGGTCTCCTCTTTTCTGAGGAGAGGAGGAAGAGGGGTGGGTGGACAGGGACAAGCTGAGAGGGAGGGGTTGGGTGAAGAGACAGGAGGGGAAGCTGCACTCAGGAAAGAAAGAAATAACTTAATAAAATTAAATAAATTGTATATGGATGCTCTACTGTCATGTATACATGTGTACCGCTTTGAGGACCTGGTGTTGACAGATGCCAAGAGATGCTATCTGATCCCCTAGACTGGAGGTAGACAGACAGCTATGACTCTACATGAGGCTGCTGAGAACTGAACAAGTGACCTCCTCTAGAGAAGCCAGTTCTCCTAGCCACTGGGACATCTTTCCACATCATCAAATTCCTTTGAAGTTGCTTTTGAATATATATTTTGCTCCCTGCCTGTTTTTAAGCATGAAGTGGTAGTGTCTGCAGCAGAAAGCAGCTGTGATTATCCCAACTAGTGCCAAAGCCTCCTCTGGAGATATCTAGAAACCTTCATCATTTTTTTTTTTAAGATTTACTTATTTGATGTATATAGGTAGCTGTCTTCAGACAAACATAACTAGCTATCTTCAGGCACACCAGAAGAGGACATTACAGATCCCATTATAGATGGTTGTGAGCCACCATGTGGTTTCTAGGAATTGAACACAGGAGCTCTAGAAAAGTAGCCAGTACTTTTAACTTTTGAGCCATGTCTCCAGCCCAGAAACCTTCATTTTTGAAACCAATTTTATACTTAGAAAAAAAAATCAAGACAAAAAGTTATGAATGAAATTCTTATAAAAATGCACTAAATACGTGGAAAATTTCTTCTATGTCTCACAGGAAACTAGATTTATTAAAATATTGATAATTTTGAACCTGCCTGCAAATCATTTCTTATAGTTTCAGGCATATCGTTGGGTGGGATCCAAAACATTTTAAATTGGGTGTCTTTTCCTGCCAGATAATCAGAAATATCTTGCTGCTGCTAATCCTGCTGTTGCTACCACTGCTTCTTCCCTTCGAAAATCCCCTATTCATTCCCCCTTTCTCTGCCCCCCAACCCACCCACTCCGCTTCCTGGCCCTAGCATTCCCTTTTACTGGGACATATAACCTTCACAGGATCAAGGCTCTCTCCTCCCGTTGATGACTGAGTAGGTCCTCCTCTGCTACATATGCAGCTAGAGCCATGAGTCCCACCATGTGCTTTCTTTGGTTGGTGGTTTAGTCCCAGGGAGCTCTGGAGATACTGGTTCGTACATATTGTTGTTCCTCCTATGGAGCTGAAAACCCCTTCAGCACTTTGGGTACTTTCTCTAGCTCCTTTCCTGGGCACCCTGTGCCCTGTCCAATGGATGGCTGTGAGCATCCACTTCTGTATTTGTCAGGCACTGGCAGAGACTCTCAGGAGATAGCTATATCAGGTTCCTGTCAGTAAGCTTTTGTTGGCATCCATAATAGTGTCTGGTTTTGGTGGTTATTTATGGAATCGATCTCCAGGTAAGGCAGTCTATTTATGGTCATGGTCATTCCTTCATTCTCTGCTCCATACTTTGTCTCTGTAACTCCTTCCATGGGTATTTTGTTCCCCCTTCTAAGAAGCTTGGAACACCCAAGATACAATTTGCAAAACATGAAACTCAAGAAGGAAAACAAAAGTGTGGATACTTGATCCTTCTTAGAAGGGGTAGTGATATTCTTGCTGCTGGTGCTGTTATTGCTGTTACCACTGCTGCTGCTGCTGCTGCTGCTGCTACGGCGGTGGCGGCTGCTGCTGTTGTTGCTGCTGCTTATGGTGATGCTGTTGCTGTTGGTGCTGGTGCTGATGCTGTTATTGTTATTGCTGCAGCAGCAGCTACTGTTGTTGCTGCTCTTGCCATCTGCATTTCTTTCTTTGTCCACTTTCAGGAGCCCCTGAACACAGCAAGTTTCACTCCCCACAACTGTCTTGGCTTCCACACCCAGATAGGATTTTCTCTGGCTGCTCACTCTGACTATTGGCAGACAGAAAATGAACAGGCTGCAGAATCAACCCATTAGTGTCAACCTAATCCCCTGTAATGGGATCCACCCTGGCCAAGACTAGGCACCAGTCCTTTTTCCCCTTCCTCATGTGTGTGTCCTGCCTCTTCGCCTAGCACAGTATCAAGTAGTTAATGGAAGGGATGATAGCACTGCGTTTGCTGCCACCTTTTGAAGAAAACCAGAACGATGCCATTGGGAGATTGAAGTTACATATTACAGGACTGGGAAAATGTAAATATTTTTTACAGGAAAAATGATAATATGGAGGCATAAGTTCATATATTTTGAACTACACATATTTTAGAAAAATACATTTTGAATTATGCTTATCATTTGTACAGTACTAAAATTTTGAAAATGCAATAAGCAGTTCCAGCAGGATTGTGTATTCTTATTCACAGTGGGAAAAGGGGCAGGGGAGAGAAGAAATGATCTTGAACTGCTCATGATCCTCCTCCATGTTTCTCAGAACTACTGTGATTGTAGGCATGAGCCACCACCGCCAGGATTTTAGTTGGAGCTTGACATCATACCAAGGTTTTTTTTTTTTTTTTTTTTTTTTTTGTGAATGTTTTACAAGCCCTCTATAACCTGAGCTACATCTCCAGGCCAGAAAGATATTAATGGCAGTGGGAGGAGCAAGCTCTGAGACCAACAAGAGAATGTTTCTGAGTTAAATACATGGAAATCTATTGGTAGCTGAAGAATGAGGCTTTGCAAATATTAATTTATATTTAGAGCCAATTGTGATGAACTGATGTATAATCTTTAAGGGTCTCCCACAAGTGACTCCCATCCTTAAGCCACATACTGTGTGGGCTTGGAATAGCAACACAAACTATATGGAAAACTAAAGCAAACCTTGCATTGCAGGATTGTTTTTTCTGCCTAACTTCTTACACAGTCATCCGTTCACACACCTTCTTCAGTTTTACGAGCAGCTGCAATCTCCTGCTTTATTTCTTTCCATGTGAGATTATGCTCCCTTTAGAATTTTATTTTATTTTACCTTATTTTTAGAGAATTTAATGATATTTGCTTAAAATTTCACAGCCACATCTGGACACTTTGCAGTGGAAAGGATTTTAATTAGAGAAAGGAGAGAACATTAGGTTGGCCTATATTGTTGGAATAGGAAGTAACTTAGGCACTTATTTGTGTAACCAAAACAGGATACAAGGAAAATCCATCACCGGTCTCCATCTCCTTTCCACCCTGTACCTGAAAGAAATCAAAGGAAAAAAGAGAGAGAGATTTTCATTTTATTGTGGAACACACTCAATACAAATGTCTAAGGGATGTTTAATGGGGAAGAGACTGAAGAAAAGGTAGTCCAATGACTGGCCCAACTTGGGATCTATTTCAAGGGGAGGCTCCAAGGCATGACACTATTATTGATGCTATGGTGTGCTTAGACAGGAGCCTGGCTTGGCTCTCCTCTGAGAGGCTCTACTGCAGCTGACAGATGCAGATGCTTACACACAACAGTCACATTCCTCTAATGCTAAATTGATACATACTTCTTCACATATCACAGTATAGGTGATAAAAACCAAGTTCATACTTTATCCTGGTTTTATGCCTTTCTGTATTTGTATTTCTCCCATCCCACCTATATTATTGACCAGAAAACACATCAGGTTATTCTATATCTGGAATTTGCTGCGAGTGGTAGTTCTAGGTACTACATCTATTCAATAACTAACTGTTTTAAGTTCTTACTCAAATGTCAACTCTCCCTAAAATTTTTCTCATTTTTGCTAATGAAAATTTTAAGGCACATTTCATCTTTCTATATTTCTGCAGATTTTTATATATGCCCTGTATATACATCTTCCTGTATATTGATGTATATCGTGCTACATATGTAAAACAGGGCCTTACTGTGGAAATCTATCATCACTTAGAAAAGTAGCATGGATCTGATGAATAAATTATATATTTTTGAAATGAGATATGCATGACTTTCCAAAATGATAAGTGAGAAATTTTATTCATAGAGTTGAACAAAAATCCACACATTCCAGGCAGGACTTAGTTGTTGTTTATTTATGTACTCATGGGCCCTATTAAAATTCAACTCATTGAATTGTGTCCATTGCATTTTATTAGTTATTAAATAAAACATTCAAGCTATCTGCTTTTATTTTCCAACAAGGTGACATTCATAGTGTTACTGTCTAATAGAAAATCAATGACAAATGATCATTTCCTCTTTGCAAAATATTGGATTAAGGAAATGCACATACAGAAAAACCATGGACTAGCATAAATAAAAAAATATTGGAAACATTAATGATAAATGCTGCCACACTTTGAGAAGAAAGGGGAAGTATAGAAGACCCTCCAAGAGAATTGCAATTAAAAATGTTATTAACAATGCCTAAAAGAACAAGAACAGTAAATGAGTCTTTTAAGATGCAAAGAAATATGATAAATTGTGAGACTCAAGATAATCACAATTAGCAAAATGGAGAATAATTAACAAAAACAAATGAGAACATACATAGTGATAAATGAGGTTAGACTTGTTAAAGAACTACTCCATTATCAGCAGTTTCTCTTTTAATATTAGCAACAGACTCAAGGAGAAGAAGAGAATTTTAAGTGAAAATAAAAAGTGGATGAGTATTTATGCCCTATTGCACTTAGTGAATTGGTGGTCTAGCAGTGAGCTGTCCACAGGAGTAGGAATTTATAAGTAGATAAATGTTGAATCCCTAGGGAAGCAGCCTGTCTTCCTACTGCCGCTCAGCTAAGTACTCAGAAGATCAAGGTCACTAAAAATCCTTGTATTACCCATGCTTGTCTGTACTCTAAGCATCTATGAATTGCCAAGCAGGGGTGTGTGCTCAGTGCTTTGTACTGTCCTGCAACTGTAGCTTAAATATTTTGCAATATGTAAGGTTTGCTGTCATAATTAAGACATGATGTTTATCATAGAAATAATCTCTAGCAATATTACTGCAGTAGTGTAAATTATTTTAGTTATTCCTAGACATGTTAAATAGAAATAGGATACTTGTTTTAAGTAAACAACTCTAATATCATTGTCTAAGATTTTGGTTGAGTTTAGTTCTAGAAATAATGGAACTGTGAGACCTGCATCCAGAACTTTTTAGGAGTGAACTTAACCATGTTATCTGTATAGAACAAGGTGTACTAAGTTATCTTACTCAAACTTTTCTATTCAAATGAAGCTAGAATAATATATGCCATGGACTAAATCTACATTTCCCCTTAATATCTACTACCTTAAATAGCTCCCTACTTGCTGGAATATTTTGGCATACCAAAGGTACAACTTGACAGAAAATATGTACAGGTTTCATGGATATAAAATTCATTACTTTAGTTCTGATTATAGGATTTAAAATTGTTTGTTTGTTATTGTTCAATACCATGTCATGTTATTTCCCTTTCAGACAACCCACCTTCGTACTAATTTCCTGAAGAGACCATCCAAATCCTGTTGTAATATCTGATCCTGATGTCATCTCTAACATGAATAGGTACATCTACATATATTTGCATTTTCATTATTTAGCATTCCCAGAGACTCCTTATGAAGTCAATACTGGTTTAAATATTAGAAAAAGAAAATTGAATTAGATAGGTGAGGTTTAACTATAGGGCTACAGTTAATGAAGGAGGATTGATAATGATCAAACAGATGAATGAAAAATATTGACTACAAAACAGAGGTTGCACTAGGGAGTTGGTAGAGTGTAGAGACCTTTCTTAGAAAAAAATATGAATGTAATTCTTGAATTTTTAGGGTCTAAGCCTTTAGATATAACATGTTAAGTCCCCTTGATTTGGATGATATTATTCATCGTGAGAAAAAGACAAGTAAAGGTTATTGGAGTGAATTAAGCAAAAGACAGAACTGTATTACATTCCATCCAATGTCAGCAGAGGACAGATACAGGCATCTAATAATGTACACTTATTCTATGTGTAATGAAGTAGCTCATAGTTAGTTATAATTAGAGGTACAATACCAATTTGATATTTATTCTTAAAATTCTGTGACTCTACTATTAAAAAATGCTATTGCAGGAGTGCAAAAGTAGGAGCAAAGAGATCAATTGGAATCTACCTCCAACAATCTAGATCAAAGATGTCTTTGAGAGGAAGCACACAGATGACATGACACTCACCTCGTTGAATCAGATTGGCTGGAGTACAGTACTGGATTAGGGTGCTAGACTTTTCATATTCTAGAGTTGTTAATTATGGGAGTTCTTTTAGGAAAACAATTAGATGTATCAAGATGGTCACTCCTGTATGAGTTTGTAGATGAGACAAGACATTAGGATTGCAGAGATACACTTAAAAGCCAAGAGTAAGGCAATGTATTTAAAGCCACAACTAAAAGAAATTGTCAAGAAAAATATGGAGAGAAAAAATATATTGGATCATATCCACAGAACAGTAAGAAATCTGTGCATATATCTGCAAAGAAAACAGAGGATGTAGATGCCTGTAAAGACTGAGGAGGAATACCCAACAAACAAGGTTTGGGGAATCAAGAGAGAGGACTATATCTCTCTATATAGATCCCTTTCCCTATACATATATTCTCTCTCTCTCTCTCTCTCTCTCTCTCTCTCTCTCTCTCTCTCTCTCTGTCTCTGTCTGTCTGTCTCTCTCTCTCACTACACACACACACACACACACACACACACACACACACACACACTTTGGATAGGATAGAATAACCTTCAAGGAAGCTCATCCCTGGACAAAAGCTCATTCCCCCTTTTTAGCCTCCATCCTTGTGTGTAGGTAATTATCTAGGGTGAGGACTTGTGAAATGTCCCCAATCCATATCATCATTGTGCAGGTCTTAATTACGCAATCAACCATATTGTTATGATTGTATAAGTTCAGCTGCCCTGCCATCCTAGTAGATACTATCCTGTAGAAGGCATCCTGGTTCTCTGGCTCTCACAATCTTTCTGCTCTATTCCCACCACCATTTTACAAGAACCCCAGGTATAAGAGTTGCAATATAGGTGTATCAATTACCTGGGCAATTGACAGTCACTTAATCTTTCTCATTTGACCAGTTGTAGAGTTTCATACTTGAGATCTGTTGCCAACAGCTTCTTTGATGAGGGGTGAGAGTTTTCTATACTAGGGGAATAGGGATAAGAATTTAGAATATAGTTGAAAGCTATTTTGGTTTTAGAAAATGCCAGTATTATGCCCTCCTATTGGATTCATACCTACAGCAGTTACAGGTAGTTTGAGTTTACAGAACCAGGTATGAAATTCCTCCTACTGAGATTACTGTAAGTCCAATTAGACAGCTTTTGGTATCCCCTAAGATAAAAGCACCACTAATGGACCATTGGGGACATGATTCAAAGCAGGTCATTGTGGTTTTTAAGTGTCAAGTTATCGGACTAAGAATACTAATTTTCTCCATTAGCAACATTTATAGCATCTTCAGTACTGTGTAATCCAGTACTCAGGAAAGAGGCATATATGTTAGTTAGTTCCTCCCTGCCTCTATGAGGGTGTTTCCCTACCCACACACCCACTGCTACCTCAGCACTCTAACATTCCCCTACCCTGGGTCATCAAGCCTCCATAAGAACAAGGGGATCCCCTCCCAAATTTAATATAATTGAAAGTGATATTGTGTGTGTGTGTGTTTTGGTATGTATCGGGCCTACATATGTATTTGTGGAAGCTGAATTTGACATCTACTCTCTTCTTCAAAGGCTTTATCTCTTCCAAGTGTTGGAATAATAAGTTACTATTGGACATTAGGGTGGGAGGTGACAAATCCAACTTTATTCTGATATATGGCATAGTGTTTTCATTGGTCTTTAATTGGTCAAAGCCTGTATTTTGTCTTCACATCCCCATTCCTCTCTCACATAGTACATTCAGACTACTGTATTTCCATCATCCATTCCTCCTATTTCTGCCCTACCACCTCTCTCACCCAGATTTTTTCCTCCTCTGTTTTTCTTCAGAAAAAAAGCAGTCCTCCCAGGGCTATCAACTGAAAAAGGCATGTCATGTTACAATGAGACTAGCCACAAACTAAAATCAAGGTTGGACAAGAAAACCGAATAGAAGGAAAAGGGTTTGAGGAGCAGACAAAATTTTCAGGGACACCCTCCCCCCCCACACACACACTCACTGTTAGATCCTCAAGAATACTAAGCTACAAAACCACAACATATAAGTAGAGGGCCTAAGCAAACCATGCTGGGTCCATGATTGCTGCTTCAGTCTCTCTGAGGCTCTATAAGCCTTGACATAGCTGATTCTGTGGGCAGTGTTCTCTTGGTATCTTAGAATCTCTGTTACAATCCATCTTTCCCTTCTTCTATAGAGTTCTGTGGGCTCTGCCTAATTTTTGGCTATGGGTCCCTGAATATGCTCCTATCAGTTGTTGTATGAAGCATGTTTCATGACAATTGGGTGAGGCACCTATCTATGAGTATAATAGAATATCAGTAGGAAACAGTTCATTAAAGAAATACATACCATATTTGAATTTCTGGTATAAGTTACCTCAGTTGGGAAGTTTTGGGATTTTGTTTTCCTTTTTTTTCCTATCCATTTAGCTGCAAATTTCATGATGTCACTGATTTTAACAGCTGAATAATACTCCATTGTAACAATATACCCCATTTTCTTTACCCATTTTTTGACTAAGGTATCTGGCTATTATGAATAAAGCTGCTATGAACATTGTTGAACAAATGTCCCCTTCTGTCATTTTATGATTCCTGGACTCTCTTGTCATCACATTTGCATGACAAAAGCTGTCTCCTCAGATCTTTGGCTCAATTTTAAATAATTCCCTCCAGAGAAAAAAATTATATAAATTAGAAAGTATGTGTTTAATACCAAAGATCTTAGAAGTATAGTAAATCTTTCTTCAGATAATAGTAAAATGGGGGACAAAAATCTGTATTTCATTTTTTCTTCCTTCTTCTTCTTCTTCTTCTTCTTCTTCTTCTTCTTCTTCTTCTTCTTCTTCTTCTTCTTCTTCTTCTTCTTCTTCTTCTTCTTCTTGTAGCATAACTTTTGGGGCATACTACATAAATTGTTTTCCCTCTCTGAACTTGACTTCCACATCAGATGGTTTGCTACAACCATGTCACATTATATGGCATTTAAATTGGAGATACTCTTATGATGCATGTGGACAAATGTGCTATTCCTTAAAATTTGGGTGTGAGATGATGTTCTGAATGTGAAGTAATGAAAAATCCCCAAGTAAGATAGATTTATCAGGTGAAATAAAATCCCCATGTATTCCCAACCGAGCTACTGTTTTATTGGAAGATTTGAATCCTAAATAAGATTTAGGCATGCCCATTTTAACCCTTGATAAGATAAAATACAAAAAGTAAAAAATAAAAATTAGCAGAGAAAAATGTTCTACAATTAAAATGAAAATAATTTAGTCACATGTTTTTAAGATAGGTCATAAATTAGATGGTATCTTCTAGATTCCAAAATGATGAGCATTTGTTGATATGGGATAGAGAGCCTACCTTGCTTATTCATTTCTTCTGGAATTAAACGAATCTAATCTTTCTAGCCACTTCATTCTAGTTTTCTCAAAGAAATCAGATGACTGTTGATAGGAACAGAAATCTCTTATCTTCAGATTCACAGAGCCAGGCCTATGGAAAGCAATAATAGAGAAAGCAAAAACAAACGGTAAATATTTGAGGTGATAAACATAATTAGCCTGATATATATATATACTCATAGTAATCTTACATGATCCTCTTTATATATGAACTTGATGTGTTTTATATTTAAATTGAGTATATTAAAAACTTTCAAAAACCATGAATTTTAGGTGATTTCATACTAGAAAGTCAGAAAATAGAGGGGTTTTTAAGTGCTTTTATTGAGACATAATTAACATACTATCTGAAAGTTTACTATCTGTAAGTTTACTATCTGAAAGTTTTAATGTATGTATCCACTCATACCTCAGTTCCAAAGTTTCCCAATGCACATTATCTCTCTCCTGTTCCTGACTTCTTGCATTTCCCAATGTAAACACAAACATGGTTATGCCTTATTTTCCCCACCACTGTGCTGGCATACCCTATAATTTTAAATGAACAGAATCAGATACATAGTTTACCTGTTTCTAAATACAGTAACAATTTTTCAGTATTCATAGGTTTTGTTTTGTCTTTTTGTTTTGTTTTTGTTTGTTTATTTTTCTTGTCCATATTTTATTTTATTTTTTAAAATTTGTTTCTATTCAGTTTACATCCCACTCACTGTCCCTTCTATGGGTCAGCTCCTCCAACAATCCTCCCCTTCCTTGACCTCTGAAAGGGTGGGAACCACCTGGGTATTCCCCACCTTGGCACATCAAGTCTCTGTGGGGCCAAGCATATCACCTCCCCCTGAGGCTAGATAAGGCAGCCCAGCTAGAAGAGCATATCCCACAGACAGGCAACAGCTTTTGAGCTAGCCCACACTCCAGTTGTTTCAGAGTCTCATGAAGACCAAGCAGTATATCTGCTACATCTGTTCAGGTGGCTTAGCTTGCATATGTTCTCTGGTTGGTGGTTAATTCTCTTAGAGCCTCATGGGTCCACAATAGTTGATTCTGTTGGTCTTACTGTGGATATCATCCTGAGTGTGGTAATCCAAACCCCAAAGGATATGCACAGTATGGACTCACTTATAAGTGAATATTAGTCATACAACACAAGATACCCATGCTCCACTCCACAGAACCAAAAAAGCTAAACAAGAAGGAAAGCCTAAGTGAGGATGGTTGAATCTCACTCAGAAGGAGAAATAAAACAGTCATAGGAGGCAGATGGTAGGAGGGAACTAGGTAACAGAGGGATGAGTAGGGGAATGGGGGATTTCAAGATCAGATGTGGGAAGGGACAGAAGAGATAGCCGGATATCCATGAGAATGAATGGGAATCTGCAACTGACTGGGGCATCCCAAGAATTAATTGGAGGTAACCTTAGATGATGTTCATAGATGTGATGATATGGAACCTAAAGAGAACCCTTCCTGTAGTCTGGTAAGAACCCCAGTGGAGCAATAGTAACACCAACCCACCCACAAAATTGTTCAACCAAAATTTATACTGTCTACATGAAAGGTAGGGGTAGAGGATGCAGCAGAGACGGACAGAATTATCAATGAGTAACTGGCCATACCTGACACCAATTCCTGACACTATTAATTGTTGTACTTTTTGTAATTGTTGTACTACTACTTTGTTGTACTTGAGAACAGAAATCTAGCATGTCTGTGCTCTAAGAAGATCCTCCCAGCAGCTGACTTAGAGGGAGGCAGAGACTACAGCCTAACAGTGGATGGAGCTTGAGGGCCCGAAGAAATAAGAACCCAAGATTCATTTCATGCTTGTGATGTTTTTCCAATTATAATGCATTTATCAACTTGTCTCCTGATTGGTATTTGTGTGTTTTCAATTTTTTTAAGCTACTACATGAAAAGCCACCATGAAGATTAACATGCGAGTCTTTGCATATCAATGCATATTCATTTTCATTTTAAATTCTTAGAAGCAGAAAGGCTTTGTTAAGAGATTGGTATGTGTAATAACATTTTAAAATATTTGGAATATGTTTTCTAAAGTGATTGAGATATATTTACATGTCATCAACAAACCTAGCAGAATTACCATTGCTGAGATGACGGTAGCAAAAAGTTTCCATTAGTTTAAGTTAATCTCTTCAATATTTGTGCAGCTCTTAATTTTGCCTTAAAATTCATGCAAATTTTTGTGTCATTGTGTTTGAATTGTTCTTTGATATTGAATCTAGCCTCACAAAATTTCAGAAGTGTATGCTTTCATAGGTTTTTATATTATGAAAGAAACATGAAATGTGAGAGTTTATTTTTTTTTCCTACAAATTTGAAAACACAGAGCTTATCACCTTCTATAACGAACTATCATGTATTTTAATCCCCTTCAGCTTTATCGATCACTGACAGATATGGTTTACCTATGTGCCTGACCTATGTTCCCAAGTTACCATTGAAGTTTCCACATTGTGTTGATATAACTCCCACACAAGTCTCCAGCATTTATGTATGGTAACTCAGTTTATTTTCAAAAAGTGTTTTATTTGAATAGGCAGCATTACTTTCAATATTTTCAGTTTCAACATTCCAGAAGCTTCTTATGTGCCATAAAAAGGAATGCCTCGTATCATAATTAGAACTTTAAATATATTGGGATGTGGAATTTCACATGTGTCTATTCCGATATTTTCCTTTTACACACCATGACACATATGCATTCATCCATAGTGTTTGCTATAGTAAGTAGTTTTTTATCTCATTGCCTTTTGATATTTTACTGTAGGAACACACCAAAATTAATTAACACACGTTTTTTTTGACTACTGAATTGACTCTTTTATTGCTGCCCTGAATAGCCATATGGTGTTTTGTTCATTTTGGTTCTAATTGTATGTCTAAAATTATTTTAAGCATCTAAATAAAGATGAAGTTTCTTGGAGATTAAGTATATGTAGGACCATGTTTAGTAGTAACTAACAGTTGGTACAAATGGTTGCATCATTACTATAAAGAGTGTGTATGCATGCATATAATATTGTTACCCTAAAGTAGTTCTACTGTTGTAGTTATCCAAAAATTGATGCCCTTCTACGATTAATTGAAGTGTCATTTACACTTGTTTTGCATATGTAATTTCTGTGGACTTAATCCTTCACCCAACTAATGAAGTTGTGGAAAAGAAATTGTAAAACTAGATTTCTAAATGACCAAACCAATCAATGATTTTTTTTTTCTATTTCCTGATATTTCCACCATGCTTTTTGTCTCCCTTGAAACTGTTTTTGGTTTTTACTACAATTGTAACAGTTTGTGAAAATAAAAATGTACCAGTAACAGCAAAATAAAGCACTCTTCTCAGGCAGGTACACAGATGTACAAAACTGTGATTCTCTTTCCTTCTATTACAGTAATCTTTTTACAATTTCTCTTAGCCTTTTCATTATTGTTAACATTTATTCTTCCAAAAAATAGTACCTTCAAGATCACAACTGGATAAAGGCAAAAATCCATTGCCATGCAAGCCTTCAAGCATCATGGAC
Organism: Mus musculus; assembly: GCF_000001635.26. NCBI lineage: Eukaryota > Metazoa > Chordata > Mammalia > Rodentia > Muridae > Mus > Mus musculus. Next base: position 80,616,357 of record NC_000071.6, on the reverse strand, counting down.
GAATCAATCCCACATCCTTAGGAAACAAGTATACCCTCACAGAATTTCACAAAGATCCTAAACCATCCTATCTTTATGTAAGTTTGGGACCAGTCCAATATATGTATAGAACTGAACCAAGTCTTTCAAACTCAAGAAATACCGCTTAAGCATGGAGATAGGTTTAGAGCAACAAGATACAGGTTTTGAAATTTTTACCACCTCACTTTGCCTAATATAACATGCACGTGGCAGATTAATACTTTCAGTTGAGTGACATGAATAATACACCTAAACATATCTCCTACACATCTATTATTGAAATGTGGTTACCTTTTTGTGTGTTCATGCCTCTCTAGGTTTTATGTTTATTTCTGTTAAATGAAACAACACCATCCATGAACACCAAATAGGTAATTGTACTCGTCAGTGTGATTTCACTAATTACTGCTTCTTGTGAATAAATATTTCTATGTAGACTAATGAATGGCTAAATTGATTACAGGTAATAAACCAATTAAGTTTTCCTGAGGTGACTGTGGGGCATAGGAGTAAAGCTGAAGCAAATGCAAAGTCTGATTTATGAGTCTATAATGTAACTAAAGATGTACTATTAGTAGTTAAAAAACTCCACCTATTCTTTTCTGAATTATGGTCCCCCTTCTGCTCAATCTATTGTAAACCAAGGGGCAAATCACAAAAACTGATCCTTTGGAATGCATCTATGCCAAATAGTATTAATTATTTTTGAAGATGATTGTATAAAAGAAAAGGAAACTGAAACCAAAACAGGTCACGTGAACATATAGTCTTAGTTTATCATGTGCAATATACATTTCTTGTAGGTGTAAATGTAGAAAATTGTACAGGTATCACAGTATTTTTGAAGTATTGAGTTTAGCATGTAGCATATCAAGTTGTCGTTAAGGATTAAATCAACTTCTGTGACCTATTTAGAATTGAACCTGTAGTTTTTAAGTCTTCTCGTATATTTTAACCTTTAGCTCTACTCTTTGCGTATTATATAAACTATTAATCACCTGTTTAAAGTTGTAATGGTGAATTCTCGCCTTGATTGCTTGTGTGTGTGTGTGTGTGTGTGTGTGTGTGTGTAACACATAGTTAAAATATACTTTGTAGTTATGCTGCGATTTATATGTATGTCTTCAATGATGACCACTTAGTATTAGCTTGCTGTACTCTACTGGGTAAGGCTATCTCTCCCACTTTCAGAATTCCATATTTATATGTAGTTCTATGTGGAGGATTAGAGTCCCAGAGGCTTTCTTCCTGTCCACTTTATCATGTCTGTTATTGAGGTTGTTCATCTCATGTTCTGGCAACTATGTAGTTCTCACATCTCATCCAGAAAATGTCACTCTGCAACAAATAGAGGACATAACAGAAAACCACAACCAAACAAAATGCACAGTTATGGAACCCATTTCTAAAAGAATGTATAATACAACTTGTGCTCTCAAGGCTCAGAGATCACTGTTGAAGGAGGGGGTGGCAATAGTGTAGGAACCAGACTTTTATGAAGTTTGTTGTAAGATTGGAGCTACAAAACATGCAAAGTACAATAGTGACTTGCGTGCAAGATATACTAGTACATCACTGGCACAAATATAGAAGTAAACAATGACTTTTTGCTTGGATTTAAGGCCCATCTTATGCCTGACATTTCTCAATTAGCCAAGAACTTAAAAGTTTATAGATCATGTGTCTAGAGAAAAACATAATGTTATTATTCTGATAAAGGAACACAGCAATAAAATGATTCTTAATAATATACTAATATATGCATATAACAGTGCCTCAATCAACACACACAAGAGAAGGTTCTTTTGTAATAATTATTAACTAAAACAGAGGTACATAACTGGACATGAGAGACACTGAAACAGTGAATCATAATGGGATATTTTTATCAAACTCCTCCCCTCAAGGCTCAAGAATCAATGTGGAAGAGGAGATGTAAAGATTGTGCTAGCTAGACAGTTTGGATGAATCAAAGAAAACAGTTTCTTTCATACATAATAGGACTGATGTCCAATCTCATTTAAACTTACAAAGACTATAGTAGCACACATAAGACATGTGGAAATTCAAGCCAGAACTGGTCCCAAAAATGAGGTAAGAATTATATACAGCATTCCACACCTAACCAAAAACTTCTTGATGTTGATACAGGCTGGAAAACAGAAAATCTCATTTCTCAAGTAGAGTGTAACTAGGTGTATAAAGCACAGTCCAGAACAGATCCTATGCCTGAGAGTAGTGGATGTTTTATTTGTTTGCTTTTGTGTTTTTCATTTGTTTGTTTAATATTTGTTTGGTCAACTTTTTGTTTAGTTTTATGTTTCAGATTTTTCATTCTTTTTCATATTACTGGCTTTTTAAATGCTTGTTGAGTGATTTTGTGTGAATTTTTGAGGGAGATAAAGAGAGGGGTGGAATAAAGATGGATATCAAGGAAGGTGGGGATGTTCTGGGATGAGTTGTGGAAAATATATGCAAAAAGACTTTAAACAACGTATATGCATATATTTAGAAATATAGCAAATTTTAAGTGCTTTAATAATATTGGAATTATAATATAATTAGCAAGTAAATTACAGTTATCAAATCTTTTAAAATATATATTACAAGAAAATAGAAGATAATAATTTCAAGAGATTGCTTGATATTCCATGCATTTGATTTCTAGGTGATGAGAATATGTCCTAAACATTAAAGACTAAGGAATTGCTGTACTTTTCTTTCAGAGTCTATGGATTACTTTTTCAGCTTCTTTTATCAATAGATGAGATTCCTTATGAACAAATATGATATCTTATTCTAACAAAAGAGTTATTTCCCAGCTTTCCCCTCTCTCATCTTTTTTATTTGCTGAATGAATTTTCTTTGCTTAAACTTTAAAAATCCTGAATTGGGTGTCAGCATCTATAACAGTGCATGTCCATAAGTTACTATGTGGAACAAAGCCTCTTCACTTACATGAATATTCTTCATAAGGAAATATAACTTTCTTTGTTTTATTAGTATATATGATGCTGAGTAATTTACTTTTAATGAAAACACACAGGCAAAGGCATGGCTTCTTTTCTTTTACAAGGCTACAATCTAAAGATACAATTGGCAAAGAAAGAATGAGAGTAGGATCTGAAAAGCCTCTAACCATGTGAGAAGCACAGGTAAGCTAGCAACCTTTCCTAGAGTGGGAGGCTAGAGAAGAGTCATCTTTGAAGTACTGCCTAGTGAATGAATATGAATCTTCCAGGTAGACAAGACACTTTAGGCAAATTGTTTAAAAATAGTCTATTTACAGAGGCTTAGGTTAAATAAGCAGTATTGGGCACAGCAACTGGAGGTACTGGTTTTGAACAGACAGACTATGATCCTTATATGGAAGGAAGTTTGGGCTTATTTTAAAGTGCAATCGGTAGACATTAGTTTTGAAAGGAGTAACAGCTCTGCTTTGAGAGCCAAAATGGACAAATAGAATGAAGACAGACAACTTGATGGAAATATGTATAGACAAGCACTGATGAAGCTCAAAAATGCTTAGCAGAAGATCAGGAAGCATTGGATGAGGAAGGAGGCCTCCATATAGAGAGGAAGTTGGAAAATAGCATTAAGGTCTCTAACTTAGGCAAATGGGCAGACACTGGTTGCAGCCCCTGAGAAAAGCAAGTTTACAATAACAGTGAAGTTAAAATGATAATGTTTTTTAAATGCTTCCCAAGTGGTGAGCTAAGTCTTTAGAACGTATTAATCTATGGGAAGATGATGCCTGCTTTGATGAATTAGTACTAGCCTTTCTTCATTTTATAGATAAAGGTAATGATGTACAAAGAAGTTAAAAATTGACCTAGGGTAATAATGAATGAGGACATGTAAAGTCAGCATTAACAAGAGCCACGTTTTTAACTACCACACCGTATTCCTTCTGAGAATTTAAAAAAAATTCCTTTTGGAAGAGGTTGATTTGGAAATCTTTGGCAGTTACTCAATGAAGGCTTGTGAAGATTTCCCATATATCCTGGTATTTCTTGAAGAAAGAGACACAGGAAGAATTGTAATTTATTATGAAATACAAGGTTTCATATAAGAGATTCTAACAAAGACAGAAGAAAGAAAATTGGTAAACACAAAAGTATTCTGGACAAGGAAGGGAAAGGAAGTCAGTGGAAGTAGTACCCAGGAATCAAAAGAATTACAAAGAACTGAAAGAAAAAATAGATGTCATGGGAAGACATTAAAGGAATGTTCATAAAAGAGGAACAGACAAAATTACCAGATGGAGAAGTTAAAGAATATGGAACAACAATGAAATAACTGGTAACATTTATCAAATTAAGGTTATCATGTCGGAGTGATAATCATATAAAAAGGGGTTAAACCTTAGTTTATTATTAGTTCTGTTTTGCTTAAGGAACTTATCAATAAAATGGCTCCCAAGGGCATTTTGTAATACTCATAAATCAGTGTCTTTTTTTAGCCACAATCAGAGAACCTCCTTCTGGAGTAGATAGGAATAAAAACAGACCCACAGACAGACAATTGTGTAGGGAGTGAGAGACTGTGAAACTCACCAGCTTAAATGGCTTGTCTCCATCAATTCTCTCCATCTGGATTTCATGGGGCTCTTTGGAAGAGGTGGCAGAGATATTTTAAGAGCCAGAAAGGATGTAGATACCAAAGAAACAAAGCCTTCTTAACACCGCAGTCCTGATGCACATACGAACTCACAAATAATGTCGCAGCATGCACACATGGCCTTTGCTCATATTGACCTGATTGTATCCCAGCATTGACAGGGAAGTATATAAAAGCCCATATCTGTAACCCAGAAGCTATGTCCAACTGAAAATCACAAGCAAAGACAAGGTTGGTTTTCTCAGGTAACTCTCAGTGGACATACAAACCATTATTAAGGGCTAGTCCCATAACCTGTGCCCAGAGGTAGATGCTCAACACCAAAATAAACACAAAGATATTTTTGGAGCTTCTTTGTCTTATAATGTATAATGCTTTTTCATGGCTCCCCCTTACAGATTCTTGGCTTATATAATTTGATTTATATATGTTTCTTGAGCTTTTATTTTTGATCTTTATCTTCTGTTTGTTTTATTATCATATTTTGGCTTGCTTGCTTTAGTTTTATCTAATTCGTGGGTTTGGTATGTGGGACAATAGAGAGAATCTGGGGGATAGTAAACTGGAATTCAAATATATTGTTTGTTGTTTTTTTTATAAAAAAAACATTTTCACTTAACTGAAAAGAAAATTAATTTGGTAGAAAACGAGGGAAATGGAAGCAATAAAAATTTTCAAGAAGTTTTGTAGTGATAAAATTCTCTAGGGAAAAAATTCTCAGGCTGAAGGAAACTTGAATGCAAGTCTCAGTTTCAAAGTTGATCAATCTCTCAATGCCATAAATATGTCTAAAGTTTTGGCAATAGTTTCCAGCATCCTTTTGCTTATAAAAGTGTATGTTGTTTTGTGATAAAAGTAAATGAAAAAGGAAGGATATGACTGCTCCAAGGTATGGTTGATGATAAGGTTTATTGTAGGTATGAAGGGAATCATAGCCAGAGACAGAGACATCTGAGAGAGTCCAGAGTGAACATGACTCTGAGCTTGGTCATGTGAGGAGAGTAAAGAGGGAAGAGGAGAAAACCAGGAGACTACAAGATCAAGAAACCAGAGAAGTAAGGAGGAGACAAAAAATGGTTACATAATCAAAATGGTTGGTTTGTATAGGTTTGAGTAGCTCAAAGAAGAGTAGCTCAGGGGAGGGCAGCCCAGAATCTGGACTGGAGAAACTTAGTGTAGGGAGCAAGGTATGCCAACCATACCCTATATCAGGTAAGGACTGAGGGATGCCAGGAAAACCTGTTGGCCATGTCTGCTTTAATATGCTAAAAGGCCCCTCAGCTCGCCATTGCTCTGTGGTCTGAGGCATAATTTTCAGCAATCACTCAAAGTTGGATTACTTAAATCTTTCCCAGTGATGCTTATTTGGTTACTTACTCTAAGAAATCAGCTAACTGTCTTCCCTAAGTATCTCCCAAATTTGGGAACATTGCTGATTTACACTCATTCAAATTAGCTTCTGGAGCTGATAAAATTCCAACTGGAAAGACTTTCTTTTTTTGTTTATTGGATATTTTCTTTATTTACATTTCAAGTGTTATCCCCTTTCCCAGTTTCCCTCCCTCCTGGAAACACCCTATCATGTCCTCCCTCCTTCTGCTTCTATGTGGGAGTTCCTCCACCCACCTACACACTCCCACTTCCCTGCCCTTTATTTCTCTACAGTGAGGCATCTATTGAGCCTTCATAGGAACAAGGACCTCTCCTCACTTTGATGAATGAAAAAGCCATCTTCTGCCACATATGCAGCTGGAATCATGTGTACTCATTTGTTGATAGCTTAGTCCCTGGGAGCTCTGCAGGCTTTGGCTGGTTGATATTGTTCTTCCTATGGGGTTGCAAACCTCTTTAACTCCTTAGTCCTTTCTCTAAGTCTCCTATTGGGGAACCTGCGCTCAGTCCAATGGTTGGTTGTGAATACCCACCTCTATATTTTAAGTCTCTGGCAGGGCCTCTCAGGAGACAGCCATATCATGCTCCTTTCATCATGCATTTCTTGGCATCCAGAGTAGTGTCTGAGTTTGGTAACCAAATCCCCAGGTGGGAAGTCTCTGGGTGGCCTTTCCTTCAGTATCTGCTCAACACTTTATCTCCATATTTGCTCCTGTGAGTATTTTGTTCTCTTTATAAGGAGAACCGAAGCACCCACACGTTGGTCTTCCTTTCTATTGAGCTTCATGTGGTCTGTGAATTATATCCTGTTTATTTTGATCTTTTGGGCTAATACCCACTTATCAGTGAGTTCATACCATGTGTGTCTTTTACAATTGAGTTACTTCACTCAGGACGATATTTTCTATTTCCTTCCATTTGCCTAAGAATTTCATGAATTCATCATTTTTTAAGAGCTGATTAGTACTCCATTGTGTAAATGTACCACATTTTCTGTATCCATTCCTCTGTTGAAGGACATGCAGATTCTTTCTACCTTCTAGCTGCTATAAATAAGGCTGCTATGAACATAGTGGAATATGTGTCCTTATTACATGTTAGAGCATATTCTGGGTATATGCACAGTAATGGTACAGCTGGATCTTCAGGTAGTACTATGTCCAATTTTCTGATGAACTGGCAGACTGGTTTCCAGAGTGGTTGTAGCAGCTTGCAATCCCACAAGCAATAGGAGATTGTTCCTCTCTCTCCACATCCTTGCCAGCATCTGCTATCACCAGAGTATTTGATCATAGTCCTTCTGTCTGATGTGAGGTGGAATCTCATGGTTCTTAGGATTTGCATTTCCCTGATGACTAAGGATGTTGAACATTTCTTTAGATTATTCTTGAAAGTTCAGTATTCCTCAGTTGAAAATTCTTTCTTTAGCTTTGCACCCCATTTTTAATAGGGTTATTTGGTTCTCTGGAGTCTAACTTTTTGTATTCTTTGTATATATTGGATATTAGCCCTCTATCGGATGGATGTAGGATTGGTAAAGATCTTTTCCCAATCTGTTGGTTGCCTTTTGTCCTATTAACAGTGCCCTTTGCCTTACAGAAACTTTGTAATATTATGAGGTCCCATTTGTTGATTTTTGATCTTACAGCATAAGCCATTGGTGTTCTGTTCTGGAATTCCCCCCCCCCCCTGTGCGCATGTGTTCCAGTCTCTTCCCCATTTTCTCCTCTACAGATTTCAATGTATCTGGTTTATGGGGAGGTCCTTGATGCACTTGGACTTAAGCTTTGTACAAGCAGATAAGAATGGATCAATTTGCATTCTTCTACATACTGACTGCCAGCTGAACCAGCACCATTTGTTTAAAATGACATCTTTTTTTTTTTCACTCGATGGTTTTAGCTCCTTTGTCAAAGATCAAGTGACCATATGCATGTGGGTTCATTTCTGGGTCTTCAGTTCTATTTCATTCATCTTCCTGCCTGTCTCTGTACCAATACTATGCAGTTTTTATCATTATTGCTCTGTAGTACAGCTGGAGTGTAGGAAGCCGCCCTCACATTTGCCATTATAAGATGGCGCTGACAGCTGTGTTCTAAGTGGTAAACATAATCTGCACACGTGCAGGGGCAGTTTTCCCGCCATGTGTTCTGCCTTTCCAGTGATGACAACTGGGCCGATGGGCTGCAGCCAATCAGGGAGTAATACGTCCTAGGCGGAGGATAATTCTCCTTAAAAGGGACGGGGTTTTGCCATTCTCTCTCTTGCTTTCTTGTTTTTTTTTCTCTCTCTTGCTCTTGTTCTTTCTCTTGCTTTCTTGTTCTTGTTCTTTTTCTCTCTCTTGCTCTTGCACTCTTGCACTCCTGCTCTCTGGCTCCTGAAGATATGTAAGCAATAAAGCTTTGCCGCAGAAGATTCCGGTTTGCTGCGTTCTTCCTGGCCGGTCGTGAACGCGTATAAGAGTTGGTGCTGAGACCCGGGACGAGAAGACCTGGGACGAGAAAACCTGGGACGGTTACCATCACCGGCGCAAGGAAGATCCCTCATTCCGGAACCAGAACTGCGGGTCATGGTAATGAAGTGTTCCCGTAAAACAGACTGTTGAGAAGGATCCGGCCTGGATTCAGAACTCCTCAGCTGGGGAACGGTGGTAATGAAGTGTTCCCGTAAAACAGACTGTTGAGAAGGATTCAACTGCGTGAATTCAGAACTCTTCAGCTGGGGAACAGGGTACCCGTAAGTATAGCTTTACAAGGTAAGTCTGGTCTTGAACTTTCGAAATTCAAGACAGTCTATCAGAAGTAAAGTGGGAAATAGCTTTACAAGGTATGCTTGGCCTTGAACTTTTTCTAGTGTTAGAAGCCCTTTTGTTCCTTTTCACATGTTATCAAGTGGTTAAGGCAGGGCGGATTCTGGACGAAATTCAGGGCAATCTATCAGAAGTAAAGCGGGGAGAGAGAGTAGGAGCAAAGAGGAAACATGGTGCACAAAATAAGTATACAGGCCTTTCCACGGGTCTTGAACCCGAGGAAAAGTTTAGGTCAGGTAAGAATACCTGGGGAGAGATTAGAAGGAAGGAAAAGAAAAAAGATCAATTAGCGGAGGTCTCTAGGAGAAGGAGCCTATACTCATCACTAGATGAGCTCAAGGAGCCAGTTCTTAATAGTTCTGAATCAGATGAAAAGGCTATTAGGGCCTGGAAGGCGCTCTCCCGAGCAGGTGAAGCCACTGGACAACTAACAAAGATTGTCCAGAGACCTCAGGAGTCATTCTCAGATTTTGTGGCCAGAATGACAGAGGCAGCAGAGCGTATTTTTGGAGATTCAGAGCAAGCCGCACCACTGGTAGAATAGCTTATTTATGAGCAAGCCACGCAGGAATGCAGAGCGGCCATAGCCCCAAGAAAGAACAAAGGTTTACAAGACTGGCTCAGGGTTTGTCAGGAGCTTGGGGGACCCCTCATTATGCGTTACTTCCATTCAGTATAAGAAATTTACTAGGGCAGCTAATTTGTCAAAAAGTCTTTCTCAGTATATGTTACAGAATTGGACGGCTGAATTTGAACAGACCCTTCGGGAATTGAGAATTGCCATTATTCAGGTCAATTCCACGCGCTTGGACCTGTCCCTGACCAAAGGATTACCCAATTGGATCTCCTCAGCATTTTCCTTCTTTAAAGAATGGGTATGGGTGGGATTATTTGGAGATACACTTTGCTGTGGATTAGTGTTGCTTCTTTGGTTGGTCTGTAAGCTTAAGGCCCAAACTAGGAGAGACAAGGTGGTTATTGCCCAGGCGCTTGCAGCTCTAGAACATGGTGCTTCCCCTGATATATGGTTATCTATGCTTAAGCAATAGGTCGCTGGCCATTCAGCTCTTGCACCCCACGAGGCTAGTCTCATTGCACGGGATAGAGTGAGTGTGCTTCAGCAGCCCGAGAGAGTTGCACGGCTAAGCACTGCAGTAGAAGGGCTCTGTGGCATATATGAGCCTATTCTAGGGAGACATGTCATCTTTCAAGAAGGTTGAGTGTCCAAGTGTCCTTCTCCCCAGGAAAAATGACAAGGGAGCAGGTCAGGGTTGCTCTGGGTAAAAGCCTGTGAGCCTAAGAGCTAATCCTGTACATGGCTCCTTTACCTGCACACTGGGGATTTGACCTCTATCTCTACTCTCATTAATATGGGTGGCCTATTGCTCTTATTAAAAGAAAAGGGGGACTGGAGGTCAGGGATGGTGATTCCCTCAGAAGTTCTTTTGTTGTTGAGAATAGTTTTTGCTATCCTGGGTTTTTTGTTATTCCAAAAATGATACCACTCACAATAGTCAAAAATAATATCACATACCTTGGTGTGACTCTAACCAAACAAGTGAAAGATCTGTATGACAAGAACTTCAAGCTTCTGAAGAAAGAAATTGAAGAAGTTCTCAGAAGATGGAAATATCTCCCATGCTCATGGATTGGCAGGAATAATATAGTAAAAATGGCCATGTTGCTGAAAGCAATCTACAGATTCAACGCAATCCCCAACAAAATTCCGAATCAATTCTTCATAGATTTAGAAAGAACAATTTGCAAAGTCATCTGGAAAGACTTTTAACCTGTCATTATAAAGTTTAAAGAGACATCAAGATAGCAAAAACACTTATATCAGGGAAGAAAGCCAACTAATAGAAAGTTAGTCTTACAAGATTTGGATAAGAAACAACTGGTTTCATTTATAAGAAAATCAGCAAACATTTTTACCCTTAACTTACGTAAGGTTCCATCTTTGGTTTCCTGTGTATGTGTATGGCTACAGATACATGAACATGGAAGTTCCAGGGATTTTAATAAAAGTCTAAAACATGTCCTCAGGAAGCTGACTTTCATGTTTTACTCAATATGAGAAAGTGGGTAAGAACAAAGTGATGTGAAATTGCCAATATTCTTTTCTTCACTATTGTCTCATTCCATCATAAATTATCAATGACAATAAGGTAGGCTAATGGAAATGCAAACAGAACATCTTTTGTCTTCAAGATGATCATAGAGAAAATGGAAAAGCAAGTGGGGTGTCTGGAAAAGGAGGACAAATTATCACACACTGTGACATATGGGACCATAAAAGAAACAGCTCCAGATATTCTTAACAGACATATCATTTAAAAATTCTGAAACTATTGATATAGAAGCCAAAAAAGAGGTCAGTAAACAAATTAAAATAATTGAAAAAATACCTCCCTTTTAAAAAAATATATTCTCCATTTCCTCTGGATAAAATTATTATACAAACCAAGCAAAACAAGACAGATTTTCAAGGAGGTAAGCTTGTAAATTTCTTGACACATTATTTGATGAAGGTAAATAGTGCTATTTTCTACTTTATTAACTTCATGTGATATGCACTCCAATCTTTAAAAATGTATTATATTTGGAAGAAAAAAGATATAGCTTGCAAAATCTTCCCTTTCCTATAATTTATTGGGCCTCAGATGATTGTTGTGCATCTTAAATTCAGATCTGTTAATATTATGTAGTGTTTGGGTAATTGGATATATACTGTTTTTTTTTTCTTTATCTAAAAATGTGACAAAACAGAACAAAGATGTCTCCTGAAGGGCAATAGTATTCATGAATCATCAGAGAGATAAATCAGGATTTGTTCTGTCTTAGTTTATTTTGGTAACAATCCATATCTATACAAAAGACTGTCAGTCTCCCATGTCTGTCACAGCTTTTCTTCTTAATTTAACTTCCAGCAATTCCTAACAGTGCATGGCAGTTTGACCTTGACATTGCTAATCTGGACAATGTTTGCCACAACTTTATCTTCATTTCTCTCTTAGCAGGCTAAGTAGTCTGTGATTAACTAGACAAAAATAACCATCTTAAGCTTATGTATTCTTGAGCCAAAGCAGTTGATTTACCACATAAGTCCCTGGGAATTAATGCACAGAATGTACACTAACACCACTGAATATGTGCAGCCCCGTTACTTATTATGGATATGGAATGTGTTTTTCATGCAGGAGAGATCATTTCTCTAGATCAGTGGTTGTCACTATTTACTGTGCTCTGCAGAGACACACATTTGAAAAATGGTGCTTCTATGAACAACATGCTCCCTGACATTCTTTGGCAGGAGGATGTCAAATTTCCTCTGCGAGCTTCCTATTCCATGAACATTTACAAATGCCCATCTAAATGCTAGTGGGCATAATCTGATTAGATGAATGAACACAAGTTTTGTTATTTATTTACTTATTTTTACATAATACAAGAGTTTGGAAAAGCAATGATTAGAAATGTTTTCACTAACAAATTAAGTATCATCAGCTCCAACAGTATGAGGTTGATGCAGCCCTGGACTTCACAGCTGAGAACTACAGAAAGGCATAGTGTAGTATCTAAACTTAAAGAGTTGACAGTTTTGTAAGTCCATTTCCTTGGAATTGAAACATCCCCAACTAAAGAGAATTGGGAGGCTCTTGAGGGTGGAGTTCCAAAAACAAACAAACAAACAAACAAACAAACAAAACCCTCACATGTCTGGGGAAGCTGAAGCTTGCAAGATTCATAGAGAGCTACTCACTGGTGTGATGGAAGTTGGAAACTATTTCTAAAGAGCATAGAAGAGACCTAGTACCTAGAGAGCCTCTGAGAACTGCTTCATAGTTCTCCTGGTTGCCAGCCCCCATAGGGAACAGCCAGGCTGCAGGCAGTATCCTTTGGATAACTCTCTTGCTCTTGTAAAGAACCCGGTACCCATATTCTTGTAATTAATCTCAATAAACTCGTTGTTCCATACGTTTACACTTTGGAAAAATCAGTTGTATTGTGTGTCATTGGTGGATTATCTGAGGTGAGTTATGTCTTCAGGACCTCAGACATAACACTTGAATAGTAATAAAATGGCTACCTTAATTCCTGTAAAACTGAACATATATTTATGAAGCCGGAGGTAGTTTGTATTATGAAGATACAGAGAAAAATTGGTGATTCCTGTACTTTTCAATGACACTCAATAGAAATGGCGTTTTGACTCAGGTTACACTGAGGATTTTAATGGCTAAAATGGAAGAATACAGACTACCCTGACTTAGAAGAATCTGAGGATATTATGAAATTGATTGATGAAAGCATAAGAAATTAATTTTCTCTCTATATGCTGAAATGTCAATTGCCACGGAAATAGTATGCCGGACGTTAGGACAGAACACGCACATTCACATATTTTCTGACATTACTAAGTTCAGTTCTTCATTCTAGTTTTCTGTGACAGACAGGTTAAATGGAAAGACTATTTAGAGCAAATATTTTGATCCTATTAGATCTACAATTGGGAGCAATAGTGACAGCACCTCTAAAGAGAAGAAAGCCTTCAGAAGATATTTCAGGGATTTCCTGAGCTCTCAAAGTTTGTGTGTAAAAATCAGTTCTGTGAACATTTTGGGAACATAAAATTCAATAACCCTTTATTTGGTTTCTTAAATGGAGTTCATGATCTATTACCAAAACTATGGAAAAAGCAGCATTTTGCATTAATGTTTTATGAGAGACTGAGAATAACAATTTTCAAAGACTGGGGAAGGGATGCGGTTTTCCAAAGTGGCTGAGCTGATGATCAATGCATGGTTCCTCCTTCATAGAAGGCAGGTGGACCAAGTATGGGCACAACAGTGTCAAATACATGCACCTCTAGGATTAGGTATCCTTTGGGTATTCTATCGCTACATATCTCTGTTATATTGAACCAGGAGTTGGCAAATTACAGCCTGTGGGTTATAGCTGGCCCATAGTTTGTTTTTATATTCTCTGCCAGCTAAGAAAGTTGTTACAGTTTGTAAAGAATTCATGACAGAGAACGTATGCTTTCTGTAAATCATGAAATACACATTATCTAGCTTCTTGCATAAAAGAGTTTACTACTTTCAGTCCATGAATTAGACATTCACTAAGTCATTTGGATGGTATCTCATGTTTAATATGGGTTTTTAACAACCTGCCTCAGTGCTGCAGCTGGTGATATTCAGTGAGAGAAAAGAGAAATAAGACCCCATGAATTTAATATCTAGAGATAACAAATAAATTACTTGAATACATTATATAAAATGACAGATATTAATAAATAATATGGTGAAATAGAGGCAGACAGGGGGAGTGGGAAGTATTGAAGGGTAAGTGGGATGCTTATTGAACAGAAAGGTGTGGTTTGTGCTGATTTCACTAACAGGTTTTCAATGCTGCAGCTTTGGAAGAGGAGGGGTAGTCAGGCCTGCAGGTCTTTGGAGGCAGCGAAGAGCAAGCAGGTAGCCAGAGCAAAGAGCCTGAGGTAAGATTTTCTATTCAAGGAAGATTGAGAAGGATAATTAAGAATTGACTCTGTATGTAGATCATCTATGTTTAAACACTCTGAGGCATAATTCATCTATAAAATGTTTATTTTAAATCTTGGCACAAGCCAATCTATCTTTATGCTATTAAAATCTGCCCAAGCTTAATGAAGTATCTTGATTTCTGATTTAAAATGTTATTCACAAGTGTGCTGACCTAGTAATTTCACTAAAGTGCTCTGTTCCTAAGAGGATGTCAGTACGACAAGGCATAGATGAGAATTTTAAACTGCCATGATATCTTGCGTTGCTAATAGTATGTCCTGAAAGAGATAAGTAAATGCAGTTTTTAGCAGTAGACTTGTGCATATTAAACCTAAAAAATGTTATCATGAAATATAAACCTTTATTTGTTTTAAAATAATCATGTGTGATTGACCTACCACAGATTTTAGGGGGGACTTTTCACTCTTCTCTGCCCAATCTCAGTTCTTATGGATATTTAACCATTTTAAATTAGGACAATTAAGTTTAAACAATAGTAAACATCAAGTGTTTTGGGTGGACTAGCTATATTTCAAGTAACCACAGTGACAATTGGTTACTATAGTGGATAATGCGACTCCTGGAGTATTTCTATCCAGATCACAAGATTCATTGGAAATGCCTCCCACAACAGAATTATCCATTAAACAATACTTAAGAAAACTTCACTAAGGTTCTATGTCCAAGAATAGGGGAGTGCCAGGCCCAGGAAGCAGGAGTGGGTGGGTTGGTGAGCAGGGGGAGGTAGGTGGGGAAAGGGAGTTTTCAGAGGGGAAACTAGGAAAGGATGTAACATTTGAAATGTAAATAAAGAAAATATCTAATAAAAATTATAGGAAAAAAAAGAGAGAGAACTTCACTAACGACCTGGGATTGTGAAAAGAACAGAATAAAGATCAACACAGAGCTGTGTAAGAGAATAATATATGAAACAAGCTGCTTAAGTACTTAGTATACAGAATACCTTTATCTGGAGAGAGTTAAAATGAAATTATTGAATGTAACATAAACTAATAGGATAAATAGATGCATGGTAGTTAAATGAACAATTTTATAGTCTCAAAATGTGTGTCAACATTTTTCAAAGTTAATCTAGTGTTTTGTTTCCTTTTTTTCCAGATAAATAGTATATTCAATTTTATGTCAAATATTGCCATTAAAATTAGTTTATTTCCTCTTTATCCACTTCTGACTCTCTCCACTCCATTTTATGAAAAGGTTTAAGTAGTCTTTAAATATATTTTTTTTAAAACATTGGCCAGCATAAGAGCCAAAACTTTTTGGAACTACCTGAATTTTAGGTTGGTCTTTTCTCCCTTTCAAGGTAACAGTGTGATTTCCTTAATTAAGAGAAAATAATTTTCTAGCACCACAAATGAGGCCAACAAAACAGCAGAAAGTAATTTTGGCTCCGAATTAAAGAAATATAGATTTAAATGGTTCATCCCTGGGGATTCAAAAGGCAACTAAGAAGCGGATAAACCTCAAAGCACCAATGCACAGTCTGTGGTATTCTTTGAAGAATCCCAGGCACTGAACAATGGCATCACTCAGACATTCCAAAGTCCTTATTCTTTTAAAAAAATTGAGGAGGATCAGAAAAAGGGGGTTAGTCAAGTTTTGTGCATATGAAGAAACTGAATATAGAAGCCCTCAGATTTGTATGTAAGATTATATAATTGTAATAACGACCCCAAAATAGAGTTGAAGAACTCAAGGTATAGATATTTTTCTCTTAAAATGAATACTAATCAAGATGAATTGAAGCTATAGCTTAAGGTTCTTAATTTTCTTTCCTAGAGTCATGACCAAAACTTAAAAACAGAGAACTAATTTAAAGTTGTAACATTAGGGAATGAAAAAAAATTGCCAAGGAATGGATTTTGATTTACATTCAAGAAGTTTTACGAGCTGGAAAACCCAGGCCATCCCTGGGTATATTAAGAAGCATGTTTTCATGCTAAATGGTAAATATTAAGAATCCTGTTGACATGTATAATAAAGACATTTTCATATAAAATGTATTTTAATAAGCAGAATGTCAAAATGAGTATGTTAAGGAGTTCTGATGCTTGCTAAAATTTGTCAAACTTTAGATAATAAGCATTTAATAATTTTGCAAACAGGATTGTGTATAGAACTGAAAATATTTTAAATAAAAGTTTTTCTTTCGATTAGACACTTGATTTTGTGTTTGGCTCAGCAGAATTATCTGAAAAAGCGTACAACGTTCACAGATGTTGAACACTTCTTTGATGTTCTGTCAGGGTACTCTTAAAGATACTATTATGCTCTTGGAGTTTCATGCTAATAAGTTCAGTGGTCTCTGATGGTTAGTCTTTGTAATATACAGAGCAACAGTTTTTTATTAAAATGTTATTAAGCAGAAAATAAATACTAAAAACTGTTACTTGATGTTTTTCTCCCTAAACCTCATATCTTACTTTTTTTTTTTTTTTTTTTTTTTTTCTCTCAGTAACATGTATCTAGGACATAAGAAATTCATGGTATTTTCACTGATGTCTGCAATCTATATACCTGATGTCTAAAATGTTGTGGAACGAAGAGACTTAATCAGAAAAAAATAAGTGTGAAACGAAAGATAAGTGAAAAAACATTAAAAAAAACCCTTAGAGTAGACAATATTTCCATTACAGGGTTAACATGACATTTTTAGAAAACTTCTGCTGCACAGTAGAAGATGGAAGGAGAAAATGTGTCTTAAATCAGGCCAAATAATCACTTTTATGTTGAATGTTTGGAAGTCTTGCTTTCTTCCACAGAACAACAATTTCACAGGAGAGCCTAATTATTTTATAGTCAATTGTGTCCACCCAATAGGCATATTTATGAAACCTGATTTATGTAACATACTTGCAACACTGCATAGAGAAACATTTCACCTCCCCCCAAACCTGAGGATAGCACAGCTGTCGAAGTAGTCTTTAGGCAGGCAGGTAAACTAATATAAGTTTGCACAGTGCTTTTGTGTCTTGGTATCACACTTTGCTTTCTGTTATCAAGCTTACTGCAAGGAGAAATGTGGTAGATGTGGAGAAGATCCAAAAAGCTTTTATGGCTTCAGTTCATGCCCTGGTTCTTTCTGGGGTGAGCAAGAAGGTTTTTCATTAGCCTGTGTCACAAAGCAAAGAGACCATCTACATTGGAGTAATGATCTTCTCTATAGAAACTCAAACTGGTTTCCTTTTTACTTCAATAAGCAATCACTATTTATAAAGGTTTGCATAATTATTCAAGGTCATGCAAGAATTTGGCCATGTTGTGTCCTTCATAAGAACATGTAGCTCTTGGTTTTTGAAGATATTACCTTGTCCTTTCTTCAGAACATGTCATTATCTCACACCATTGTGCGGTTTGCGAATCTTCATCTGTTTCCAACGATGGCTCTTTAGTTTCATCCTTGAATTTAAGATGGCCTCCACAAAACTCATAAGTCAAGTATCTCTTTTAGATGCACAAATCCTTCCAGATGGATTTGATGAGATAATTTCAGAAGGGATACAATTGCATAATAGGTGACTTTGTGGAATTTTGCTGATTAACTGTTTGCCGTGTATATGTTTTTCTTATTAATTGCTTCATTTCAGGCAATTTCATAAGAGTGTAAAATCTTCTGATTTCACTCAAGACTAGAGGAAGTACTTATTCAGAATTAATGAAGCATTGTCAGTCCTTGGAGTGTCTGCAACTCTTCATCTCCAAATGCTGGGAACAGTTTAGTATGGGAATCGCAGAGCACGACTTCTATGTAACTTTGCCTTTGAAATCAAAATACTATTTATTCCTTCTGTGGTACCTGTGCACAGCAGTTCATGTTAATGTTCTCAAAACAGAGGAAACTAATACATTCAGGTAAACAGATGTTTTCTCTATTAACAGAATCAAGAATCTGGCTGCAGGCCAACCCAAGCCCATAGAGTCATTTCCACTGGCTGACAGGTTAATGTGAAAATGAACTAAACACTCTCTCCTACTAATCTTCTCTTCTTGGAGTTAATGCTTCTCCCTGTCTGATTCAGGCAAGAAGGGGACTGAGTGATATCGTTTTAGAGATTTAATTAATTCTTAGTTGCAGTTTATTCAATTACCTATTTAAATTATAAAATGAACAGTATCTGAGATTCTAGCCTCTACACTGAATATGATTTAGAAAATTAGGAAAACATAGAAATAAATGTTCTTAAACACTGGAATCAGCTGAGGCATCTAATTTAATCTTTATTTAAAGAACGTCAGTTCCTTGGAGATCACATATCTAGGTTGCAGGCTGCCTCCTAAACAGTAAAGGAATGAAACTAACTCAACTAACCATAAGTAGACTACTAATCGCTTCATATGGTATATATTTATTCACCATTATTTTTTATCACATAGGACTGCCTTCATTTGTTTTTTCCTGCAATGAGCACTCTAGAATAATCTGGACTTAATACTTATGCTGTGGGTTTTGCTCTTGATTCAACCTGAATTATTCTGAATAAAACAAAAATTGTGATCTCTTACAATATTATTTTCAAAGATGTGAAATCTAGTCTTGTGCGAAACCAATTATACCTGGTAACAAAGCAAATAAACAGAATTACATTTGGAAGATATGATAGGAAGCTCTGGACTTTTGTAGCTATGTTGGTTTTGGTGGAATAAACAATGAATCTCCAATGTAGGGACACAAACTCAAAGCTGACAGAGAGTATGAAACTTAAACTGAATTTAGACAGAGGTATGAGGAAGCTGGAGCTGTATACTTAGCTCCATGAAGAGAAGGTGTGCTAGGTGGAGCCTGAGAGAAGGAAAAGAACATGCACTGTTAGGCCATTGTACTTACTTGTAATTTAGAGGAGGATCTATAAGATAAGCTCACAAGATCTGCCTTCTATACTTGTTTTGTGAATAATGATATCTAATATTCCTTATAGAGTTAAAATTACAAGGTACAATTTGAATTCTTTGCTCCAAACTTATTCATTTGCATTTTATAAGCATTTACTAACATGGCCATTAACTCCTGACACCTGCTGTTTTTTTTTTTTTTTTTTAATCTTAATCTCAGTTTTCCTCAATTACTTGTTCTTTTAGAGTTTGTACAATGTATCTTCCCCACTTTTTCTACCGTCAAACATTTGGCTTCCTTTTAAACTGAACTCCTTTAGTTTAAAGTATTTTTCTTATTTTAAAGAAATTTTAAAATGTTTAAACATTTTAGTTATTTTATTATAACTTTTAGATTTATTTATTTACTTTATGCATATGAGTTCACAGTAGCTGTCTTCAGACATACCAGAAGAGGGCATCTGATCCCATTACAGATGGTTGTGAGCCACCATGTGGTTGCTGGGAATTGAACTCAGGACTTCTGAGCCATCTCTCTAGCACTGTAATTATTTTAAATTTTGTCCTTTTCCATGTTTCCTTCAAAAATCTCTGATACACTCATCTCTTGTAAATTTATGATCTTTAGTTCATTAGTTTCTACTACGTGTGTGTGTGTGTGTGTGTGTGTGTGTGTGTGTTTGTATACAAAGCAAAACTGAGTCCATTTTGTGCTGCCTATCTACTCTAGGATATGCAGCTGCGTGGAGTGCTGTCATCCACCAGGGTCTGCATCTTTTTAAAAAATATATATTTTTATTAGATATTTTCTTCATTTACATTTCGAATGCTATCCTGAAAGTCCCCTATACCCTCCCTGCTCCCTGCTCCCTGCTCCCTGCTCCGCAACCTATGCACTCCTGCTTCCTGGCCCTGGCATTCCCCTGTACTGGGGCATGTGATCTTTGAAAGACCAAGGACCTCTCCTCCCAATGATGGCCAATTAGGCCATCTTCTGCTACATATGCAGCTAGAGTCACGAGCTCTGTGGGTATTGGTTAGTTCATATTGTTGTTCCTCCTATAGGGTTGCAGATCCCTTTAGCTCCTTGGGTACTTTCTCTAGTTCCTCTATTGGGGGCCTTGTATTTCATCCAATAGATGACTGTGAGCATCCATTTCTGTGTTTTTCAGACACTGGCACATCCTTAAAGAACACCCCAGCCATCAAACTCCTGCCCCAAACACAGCAGGTCTGGCATTTCCTAATATGGAATCATACTCTGCGTAGAAACTGCCATTGTCAGTACTCTGCATGATATAGTAATACATTAGCCTCAGTCATGTACGATTATTTATTTCCCAGGCAGGGATGATTTTGAAAGTGGCAGTCCCTGATGAAGGGTCAGTGTGGTCAGGTTCTCAT
Source organism: Mus musculus (assembly GCF_000001635.26). Classification (NCBI taxonomy): domain Eukaryota; kingdom Metazoa; phylum Chordata; class Mammalia; order Rodentia; family Muridae; genus Mus; species Mus musculus. Next base: position 80,595,711 of record NC_000071.6, on the reverse strand, counting down.
CAAGCTCTGTCTCACGTTATAATCTGCTCATGCCTTCTGAACCTTCACATAATAGAAAGCGCTTCAGAAGTTTCTCCCTAGGGTAGACTTAATACAGCCACTGTCTCTACTCATGATAGATCCCTGTCATGACACAGTTCCTTCCCAAAGGACACACCTCCTGAAACTTCACATGGATTTTAGGAATTCAGCCTTCAGATAAGAGGGGTTGGGATCACAGCATTAATTTTGGGTCACAAATAGTTCTGGGAAGTATTTAGAAAGAGATCAAGTTAGATCATAGAGATATGGAGTGGACCTCTGCAAAACATAAGCTGTTAGTTTGGTGTTTGTCATTATTTACTAATTTAAAGGCTGTAGATCACCCACTTTTTATAAATCTCATTTTCCATACAAGGAAGCAAATGAAGTAAAATTTAAAAATACCCTTTTTTGAGGACATCAACTTCAGATTAAGTCAGGAGGAGGTGATAGGTTTGGAAACAAGTTTAAAAAGACAGATCTTTGTTTTGCTTGGGGGAGGACAGTTTTCTTGAGTCTTCAGGAAGTCACATAATCCCAAGACTGGATTAGTGAGCAGTGAGCAGGTAGATAGAGGTATTGATTAGGACACTAGTGATTATCCAGTAAATTATGCATGACTGAATTTAAGTAGCCCAACAGGATACTTTTGGACTGTTTCCCACAAGACAAACCAACATTGACAGCTCATTTTCTGAAATCATGTGAGATGATTCCAGACATTTCAAACAGACAATAATGGATATGTACATTTTAATCTGAAAATAAAATATGACCAAGAGATGACACTCTGAGTTCCCACATTTTTATGACTGGAAAAGAGTAGTCTTACTAAAGTCCTCCAAGACTTGTGTTTTTCTTTCATTTATTTTTGCGGTATGGAAATGGTTGGTAAATAATTGGCAATTAATACTAGGCAATTATAGTAAAAAAAAAAAACATGCAATGTTCAGTCTGAAAGCTCTGGAGTTAACTAGATGAATTTAGGTCTAATGCTTCAAATATCAAACTCTAGTAATACTCAACTGGTCCTATTTCTGGTAATACTTGACTACAAAAAGTAGCAATTACCTCTCCAGAGAACTGTAATATAAATTAGCAATGAGGGTAGCTGTAGGATGTTCCCAGCCACACCCACTCCCGCACCCCATCCACACATTATCTAAACCACAACACAGCCACTGCAGTCACTTCATTCATAGGACATACTATTGATGGCCACATCCAGCTCCCCTTGCTAGTCCTGTAGCATGGCTTACTATAAGACAGAAATAAAAATGGTAACATATAGTTCTTGGCTTCCTAAAAGCTAGCACAGTAGACACTTTCTTCCACCTCATCACATGCATGGTTTTTTGTTAATTTAATTTAAATATTATATTATAGACTAGAAGAGATAGTGAACTTCTGATGTCTATAAGCCTGCCTTTAGATTTCAGCATGAAGATTCATTAAAAAAAAAATGTAGTGACTTAGAGCATACCTAGAACTTTGCTTAAGACTGAAGGTAGAAAACTCAACTAAACAGATATAATCTTTTCTGTCATAGCTATTTAATCTTTGCTTCCTAAAATGCTTGGAGTGCTCATTTCTTCATTTATAAACGATTATTTTTTATAATAATAAATATTTTTAAATAATAAATAGCCTTTTGGCTTAATGTAATAAGTGCAGATGTGGTATTATAATTTACCAAAAAAGAACATGCAGTGATAATTAGGGGTAATCAGATTCTGGTGCTGTGGGTGGTATACTCAATAGTAGCTTTCCTTAACCTCAAGTTATCAGATTAAAGATAGAAGCAGGCTATAAGCTTCATTGTGTTTACAGAAAATTACAAATGGTAGAAAAAATGAAAATAAAATAAATTTGAACATTGTGTCATTACCTATGTGGTAGAGACAATCTTTTATTGTTTGATAGCACACGATACTATCAGATTTAGCTTACAGTTAATTGCTTGCTCCTTAGAATCAAAACTAATTTTCTTTATGAATAATATTATTTTCATTAAATATTAACAGAATTTTTATTGTTACAGTTTATATAAAAATATTAAAATGTTTTTAAATTAAAAAATGATTTGGCTGTTGCAAAATTAGAGAACTGTCTTTTCAGAAAATGTTTGGAAACAAAGTAATTTGTCCTGAAAATTTTGCATGATGAGATGGCTCAGCAGATAAAATACATGCTATTCATGCATGAGGACCAGAGTTCAGATCTTCAGCTACCACATTAGAACGTAAATGTGTCACTGACGCCCCAGCACTAGGGAGATAGACAGAATGATCCAGAGGTCTTGTTGGCTAGCTAGTCAATTAGAATGGGTTGGCTCCAGATACAGTGAGAGACTATGTCATAAACATCCATAAAGGAGGATACCTGACATCAACCTCCATCCTCCACATCCATGAACACATACACCCATCCCCCAAAGAAACACCCACTCACCCACATCCACACACATACATAAACACACACGAACACTATTTGAGCTAGTTAAATCTGTAAGGATAAAAAGAAAGGAAGTTATGATTACCCTTGGGAGAAGTGGAGTTGATGAAAGTGAAATTCAGAGAAATGAAAAAAAAAAGAAGCAGTCAGTTTTTCTTCCTTTCTTTCCCATCTTTTTCCTCTTGTTACCACGAGAAACTATTATTTCTGAGTTTTGCTTTGTTCTCTGTTTTTGATTTGTAGATATAGTCACTTTACTTCATTTCACATTTAATACTGTAAAGGTATTTTCTTGAAATCTATAGACAGAGAGAGAGATAGAGAGAGACATCAAGAGGTCAATTAAAATCCTTTCAAGACAAAGGGTCAGTCAATTAGAAGACTAGCATAAGCCTTTCTTTCATTGTACTTCTGAGAAACATTTGCAGAAAAAGTCATCACAAAATATGCATTCAGCTACGATGGTGCCATAACTTAGTTGCAGGTCACATTTACTCATGGGATTAACTGACTACCATATTTTCCCAATTAAATCATTAAAATTGAAACATTTTGTGCTGTTTTCTATACCATTTGTCTGGCATTTAGTAGAATTAAAAATCTGCATTCTCTTTTGTGGCATATAGGCATAATATGGTGATGCACTAGCTAAAACGGTGACCTTTCTCTACTATGATTCCCTGTACTCCCTGAAAGTGTAATTATCATGGTGGCATGATAGGAAACAGTACATTCTTGTGGTTATGGTTTTCTCTTTGCTAAAATGGAATTTTATTCTCTAGATGGATTGCTGCTTCCTGGGCTTCAGATGTCTCCGTTGGAGCCCTGGGAGTCTTTTTGAAAGAGTGGAGGATATAATCAATCAAATCAGAGGGGTCAAGGACATCACAAGAAGACCTACAGAGTCAACTAACATGGGATCATGGAAGCTCACAGAGCCTAGGCCACTAATCAGTAAGCATGCAGGAGGTAGACCTAGACAACGCCCTACACATTTGTATATAATATACAGCTTGATCTTCATGTGGATTTCCTAAAAAGTGAAGTGGTGTTTGTCTCAATGTCTGTTCCCTGACATTGAGCCCCCTTCCGCCTATGTGGACTTAATGGTTGGTCCTAGATGGGAGAGAATGTGCCTATTCCTGCTGGTACTAGATGCTTCAGGGTAGAGAGGTACCTGCTGGTGCTCTCCTTCTCTGGGGAGGTGAGTAGGAGGCAACTGGGAAGGAATTTGTAAGTTTGAGATTAGCAAGATATGAGGGAAGGGTTGTTGTGGGGATATAAGATGATTTAATAATAAAAAAAAGGCTTTAGTCAATAAAATAAACTGCCCCTTATTAAGACTGTGGTAAAATGTGTGTGTGTGTGTGTGTGTGTGTGTGTGTGTGTGTGTGTGAAAAGTGGTATAGTTGCCTTATGTCAGTGTGTACACAATGCTTTATATTTTCTTCTGAGAAAGAAATAGAATTGGACTTACCTACTTTCTTAGAATGTTATATGCCTTTGTGATTCCGTTTAGCTAGAAATGCAGGGGTGAAAGTCATATTGTTGCAATTTACAGCATTGTACAGACATAATAGGTTACATTTAGGAATATATATATATATATATATATATATATATATATATATATATATATATATATCTCACATTAAAACATAAATGTGTCACTGAAGCCCCAGCACTAGGGATATATACATATATATATGTATTTATGCATGCAACAACAGTTAGTGAAAAAGAACATTATCTATTTGAAGGACAGTGAGGAGGAATGCACGAGATAGTTTGGAGGGAGTAAAGGTTGGAAATGTGATTATACTACAATCTCTGAGCAGATACTCCAAAAATATGCAACATCTTTATCACTTGGTCATTGGGACAAAGGTTACATCTCTGTGTAAATGTTTTGAGATTCATTTCATGTGAGTGACTGTGCTTGTTCGGCATTTGCTCCAGTCTATGTGGGAAAGCTGGGGATGACCTTTCCTTTTGCAGGACCACTATGATTTACTGACTATTTACTAGTGCAACATCACATTCCTTATTTTGATGGATATTGGTAGAGAATGGCAGAAGCTAAAGTTTGAGATTGTTATGTTTGCAATGCTATTAGATATATGGGTATAGATATCAAGATGGATATATCTGAATTTTGAGAGACAAGTCTGTGGATATAGATTTGGAAGTCATCAGGAAATAAATCATTTTTATGGCACAGTAGCAGATGAGATCACTAAGAATAATGTATGGAGAAGAAAAATCTCTGACGTCTCAGCCTGAGCATGGCTACCATAAATGTAGGTAAGAAGGTAAAAGCAAAGAAGGAGTTTGTAATGAAAACATGGAAGGATTAAGCAATATAAGGTAGCCAATTGAAGCAATATAGAAGCCAGTTTTTTTTTTTTTAAGGATGACAGGAAGAACAAAGTAAAACATTGTGTCAAAGAATGAATGTGTTCAATATGGCGGGCAATAAGAACTTCACACTAAACTATGGAATGGGGATTTATTGGGGAGGGGATGATTCATAATGTAAATTTAAGTAGAGTGGTAGGAACCAAACCTTACCTAGAATCTACTTAATCTTATTACCTGGTATTCATTTACTGATTTGTTCACTCATTCTTTTAAATTTTTAAATCTATCCCACTAGAATACTCCCAAGTCTTTCAAATTTTTGGCTGACCTCTGTAATTCCATTAGGTAGAATAATATCTCAGTCATCATTTCCCAAAAGAATGATTGAGTAATAAAATGCCATTGGAGAATAAATGATCAAGTGAATGAAGCATCTTGGGAATCACTAGCAAGAATTCATACTGCTCCATTATATCCTTTTAGACTGTTAATGCCTATTCATCAGGGGTCTTTGTAGCACTGAGAACTTAATTGTTTAGCTAGTGTCATATAACATCCTTCTTCTCACAGTTAGAATAGAACTCTTGAATCTATCACAGAACTTTTAATGTTCGTCTCAAGGTATGCTCACAATCCTTTTGAATCTGCTCCTATAGAAATTCACTACCCATTGAGTAGAATCAACATCATATATTACTTAGAACATATTTATCAGACACTTCTGTTATTGGCCACTCAATGAAGACATCTAAGGGAGATAAAATAACAATTCTCTTGAGATAGAGTTTTGTTGTTGTTGGATTTTTTTTGTCAATATAAAAAGCATTGTCCAAAAAAGTACCAGAAAACTAAAAACCCATAGGAAAGTACATCAGAGAGAAAATGGATTGATACTAAGACACAATTAACAATGGTAACAATTTTGGCTTTTCCTCTAACTGAAACCTGAAGTCAAAGGGAAACTTTGAAGTGTGGGCCTAGAGAGATGGAGTTTTGAAGAGGACTGTCTTGAAATCAAGGGGTGATTAGAGAAGTACACAAATAGAATCAGAATTTGGAGCAAAGTTCTGAGTCCTTGCCAACCACTCAGGGCACAGAAGAGAGTATCGAAGAAGCACTGTTTGAGATGTGACTGTGGGATGGTAACCCTATCCCTCACTTGATGTCCTGTCTATCAGCTGAAAGTGGGCTCTATAAGTTCCCTCTCCCTATTGTGTGATATTTCATCCAAGGTCCCTCCCTTTGAGTTTTGGGAGTTGCTCAATTCCCAGGTCTCTGGTGCATTATGGGGGTTTCTCCCAACCTCCTATCTCCTGAGGTTGCCTATTTCAATTCTTTCTTCTGGCCCTCAGGGCTTCAGTCCTTTTCTCTCACTCAATACCAGATGAGGTTCACCTCTCTCCAACACCCACCCCCACTTGTGATTGCTTTCTTCTATCTCAAAAGTGGGACTGAGGGGTCCTCACTTGGGCACTTCGTCTTGTTGAGGTTTTTTGTGTTCTGTGGACTGTATCTTCCGTATTCTTACTTGTTGTTGTTGCTGTTTTTGTTTGTGTTGTTGTTGTTTTCATTTTGGGGGGAGGGGTGCTAATATCCTCTTATTAGTGAGTACATACCATGCATGTCCTTCTGGGTCTGAGTTATCTCACTTAGGATGATATTTTCTAGTTCCACCCATTTGCTTGCAAAACTCAGGATGTCCTCATTCTTAATAGCTGAGTAGTATTGTGTTGTGTAAATGAACCACATTTTTCATATCCATTTTTCTGTCTTGGGACATCTAGGTTATTTCTAGCTTCTGGCTTTCACAAATAAGTCCGCTATGAACATAGAGGAACACGTGCCGCTGTAGCATGGTAGAGCATCTTTTGGGTATATTCCCAAGAGCTGGGTCTTCAGGTAGATCTATTTAGTCACATCTCTGACCTGTAATTGTTCCTGTCTGAAAGAATTACAGGGATGGAAATGGAGAGGAGCCTGAGGAAAAGAAGATACAGTGACAGGCCCAAAATGGAATCCAGTTCAAGGGGAGTACCCAAGGCCCAGTATTACCGAGGCTCAAAAAAGGAACCTATCATGACTGCCCTGAAAAAGACTGAAGAGCAGTAGAAAATGTCAAATGCAGATATTTTCACTCAACCAATGAACAGAAGCATCTGACTCCTGTTGTTGAATTAGGAAAGGCTGAAAGAAGCTGAGGAGAAGGACAATTCTGTAGGAGGACCAGTAGTCTTAATTAATCTGGACCCCGAGATCTCACAAACACTGGACCACCAAACAGGCAGCATACACCAGCTGATATGAGGCCCACAACACACATACAATAGAGGACTTCCAGATCTGTGTTCATTCAGAGATGATGCACCTAACCCTCAAGAGACTGGAGGCCCCCATGCAGTTCAAGTGGGGTGGGGTTGGAGGAATCCACATGGAGATGGTGTAGGGTGGGCAGGAGATATAGGATGTGGAACAGATGGAGGGTAGTTGGTGGGCAGGGAATGGATTATGAAGTGTAAAAAATAAATTAAAAATAAAATAAAAATTTTAAAAAAAAGTGCTTTTTGAAGCAGGTAGGGCCACATGCAGATCTTAGGGAGTAGCTATACTCTGAAAAATAAAATACATGTGTTAGAATTGGTATTTTTCTAGACTCCCTTTATATTAAACACTTTCAGTATCAGAATAGCAAAAAACAAATAACCGTATTCATCCCCTTACTTAGATTCAACAACGATCACTGTCTGAGTATGGTCATAAAGCTCTCTCTGAGTATGTATATAGTTATAAGCACACATTTAACATTTTTCTCAATTCATTTACAAGTAGTTTGGAAAAACAAAATCATCACTAGTTATTCTTCCATTATTCATAATACAGCTCTCAAGGGTATGAAAAATATTCTATGTAAAAAATAATAGTGAAAATATTTTTTATGTCAGAGCTGACAGGATTTCCTGATTGAAATCTGTGAATTCTCAGAAAAAGAAACAAAGATGATTCTACAGATTTTGGCAGGCACACCTGTATGTATGCAGATGCCACCTATATGGACAGGGAAAACTGCAAGAGACACTGGATTTGATCTTCGGACATTAACTTCCTGCCACTCCTCTCTAGACCTGGTGGAGACTAACTATACGCTAAAGCCTTGGGGTATAAAGAGGCCCTTGAACTCAAGGAAATCCTGTGAAGGGCAGTATGAAGCTTCCAAACAGCATGGTTATAGTGTGTGTGTGTGTGTGTGTGTGTGTGTGTGTGTGTGTGTGTGTGTGTGTGTGTGATTAAATCAGAACAAGAATCTCAAACAGAGAACTGCACACACCATTGGGTGCTGGCAGCAGGATTTTTCAAGTCTCAGTGCTGTAACTTATGATGCAATATTAGCTGTAATAAGTTCAAAGGGGGGATTTCTAGAGGGAAACTGAGATGAAGAAAAGTTGTACACTAATTTCTAACTCTGTCTTTCATGCTAATGTGGATCAGATTTTCATGTTGCTTTCTGTTGCATGCTTAAAGTGGCTGTTAGAAATATCTATGCTAAAATTTTTCATGTACAGTGAAACAGTTAACATGAAAACATGTCTTTTTTTTATTTCCCCCCTGAGTTTATTTGGGTCTATGATATGGCTAGGTTAGCATCTTCCTCTGGTACTTTGGATGGTAGAGATGAC
>NC_000071.6:80519704-80582204 GCF_000001635.26 Mus musculus | reverse complement strand
TAGAGAAAAAAAAAGTGAGAAAAGGTAAGAAGGTTCTAGGTGGGAAAGGGATAATGTCAGCCAGGTGTGAGAATGCACTGTGTTTAAACATGTTTGATTGTGAATAAATAAAAAACTAAGGACAGAGAAATAAGAAAAGCCTTAAAAGCTGTATTCCGAACATATCTTTCTTTATATTGTAATGCTATAACTAATACTAAGTTCTCCTCATTTATGCAACACGTCTACAATGTTATGCACATACAAGGGCTTCATAAGAATTTTAAAACATTATAGAGCTTCTGTTTCAGTTTTATAAAGAATTCATAATCCATCAAAATATATATTTATGTTAATTTTAGGGAAAATATTTTGAAGTGGTTAAAGACTTCATACAATTTCAAATTAAGTTTCAGTTATGATTTTTTTATTCTCGTAGTCATCCTAAAAGTGTTTTTTTTATGACTGTGTAGTATGCATGTACGCACACATGCATGTGTGTTTGTGTATTGAGTGTGTGTGTGTGTGTGTAAAAGGTCCATATTACGTATTATTGTCTATGGTGCCCAGGTTAATTTTTGGAGAAAGGGTCGCTCCTCAAATCTGGAGTTTGTGGAATTAGCTAGACTGGCTGGAGAGAGAGCCACTGGGCTGTTTCTGTCTCAGCCATTCCTGCTCTGAGATTAAAGAAACAAGAGTTTGCCACCTCACCTACATTTTCATGAAGGCGCTTGGGATTTAAATCGGATTCTTGTTCTTCTGCAGAAAGCACCTGGTGAACTGAGGCATATCCTTAGACTGTCTAAAATGATTTTGAAATCAGTATCTGAACAGCATTTTCTTGGTGTCTAGGATTTTCGTTGTTCTTACTTTGTCATCTAATTGAATTGCTGTTAAGATAAGTACTGAAATTTAGAGCTAACCCTGTTTTCTGAAACAATTTATGATGCTTGTATTTCTATATGTAATGACATTTGGTATTATTTGATGTTTGAACTTTTGAATCTGGACTTGCTTTTTCTGTTGTTTTGTATTTTTCTCCTGTCTCTTGTTTTAAAGTTCTTCTTAATCATCTTCTGCATCAATTGCTAAAGTTGAGAATTTCATCTTTAATTCTTCACCTCTTGGAATCTTCTTGCATGATTCTGAGGTAATTTCTTTATATGTTCCTTCTATCACCTTCTGTTACCTTTGGGGCAGTATGTGCCTCTGACCTAACTCACTAACTTGTTCAGCAGCAGATGAACACATGTCACTACACAGCCAAGGGCTGAGCATGTATCATCTCATTTCTGTGATTTAATTTCCTCAGATAATCTTATCTCCTTGGATAAAAGAAATTCTTTATGCTTGTTAGAAAACTGATCTGAGGACCCTGTACAAGTTAGCATGTTAGACATTACTGAACTACAACTGGGTACTTTCTTTTTTCATTTTTTATTTTTGAGAGTCAGGGTCTTATGTAGGTTTAGGTTAGTCTTGAGTGGAACTTGAAAGCTTCATTTTCCCCTATGTGTCTCAAGTGCTTGGATGATAGGCTTGGACCCCTATTCCTGGGTCCTGTATCATTTCTTTAAAATGTCTTTGTATGTCTCTGGTATTCTGCTTTGAACATTTGGTTGTTAAGAACTTACTTGGTGCTTAAGTCAAGTGCATATGCATAATTACTTTTACGTGTGCTCCTCTAAGGAAAGTATTGCTCATTTTGTCTCAGTTGTGTGAAGGAAGGGACTCACACAAGGGTATGTTTGCCTCAGGAAGTTTAGAGAGAAGTGAACTAGCAAGAGTGTGGCTTTCATAGACTAAAAATGCCAGAAATGCTTTAGGTCAAATTGCCATTATAAAACCTTGGAAACACATATCCTTGGGTAACTAGTGTTTTCCGTTATCTGACCTGTAAGTAGAAAGCCAGAGAGGAATGAATTTTTGTTGGCTTTCTGCTCAATCCTTTTCTATTTTCTTCATGAGCTTTATTGATACATAAACCGTTGCAGCTACTTATTTCTCTGGAGGAGTGACCCCTCGTGATTTCTTGTGGGGCTGTTTTGTAGAAGGGAAGAATAAAAAGTAACCATACTTCTAGCTCTTCCTTTCATTAGTGACTGTCCTTGCCTGACTAGATTTAACTGACCTCTTTATGCATTCAACATAAGGATGGATCAAATACCTGTTTCTTTGACTTCTTCCAGTTAATTCATAACAAACAAGCAGTTCATTCCATAAATATGTTGCACCATCTCCTATCCTTTCCTACAAAACAGTATGCAAGATTTTTAAAAATTTCAAGAAAGACATTCAAAATTGATGGCAGCAATAAAATTGTAATCCTTTATTTGTATTTTCTAAGCTCTGAATTCTACTTTTTAAAAAAATGCTCATTTTCACTATTCTACAAAACTTTCCCTCTTATATAGTTTTTTGTCAATGTTCAGTCAGAAGGATACAATAGTTGCAAGTAAAATTGTCTGTGCTTGACAGCTGGACAATTCAGTTCCATAAGCAGTGAGCTCCTTTTCCAGTGTCACACTTGTGAGATGATGAAGCAGTGAGTCTGCCCTTTGATGCATTGTAGCTCGATTTTATTTGCCTTTTATTGCTGCGGCCTTGCAAAAACAAATACTTCACCAGCAAATAAAGTAGACAAAATAGGCTGGGCTATAGAAAATACAGCAAACAATGTTAGAAAACGCGACAGCTCACTGCTCTTCCAAATATTGTGGAAAAATTGCTCAGAGGTTGTGGGTGATGTTTTGTTTTGTATTTTGTTCTGTTCTGGTTTTTCCTACCTATCCATTTAGTTTTCCCCCTTGAAGTTGTTGAAGTGCAGTTTTGTTTGATTATGAAACCATATTTGTTCAGTGAACTGAATGCAACTTAGAAAAGCCAAGTACATAAGGATTCATTTAGTCAGTTTATTATTTTTGCTTCGGGAATTCAAAGCCAATTAAAATCATGATATATTCATTAATGTGCTTATGTAGATGGGGCTAACAGATATAATTCATTGGGACATAGAGAAATAAGTTAGACAACAGTGAGAATTTCTTAATAGTTAAGAAACATTATTTTCGAGGCCAGCCTGGTCTACAGAGTGAGTTCCAGGACAGCCAGAGCTACACAGAGAAACCCTGTCTCGAACATTATAGATTGTGTTAGAGAGAGACTGAAGGAAGGAAAACAAATAGAAGTTACTCTGGGCATGAACTCTTTCCTGAATAATTTGGAAGTTACCCTGGAATATTCTGTAGTTGTATAAACACACTTATTGAATGTTTTGCAATTACATGGCTTTTTTTTTCCTTTTCACTGTTTGCTTGGGTAGGTGACCTTTGGCTCAGCAACTGTGTATGTACACAATTTAATTGAAGCTTTTTGAGAGTTCCAAGGAAATGAAATTTTTCCCCAGATGCTGTCCTTCAGAGAAACCTACCCAGGAGGCATGGAGTTTCTGGGGTTAAATAGCTGCCTACATAGCATTAAGACTGTATCATTTATTTTATTCCATTTTCCACTCGGTATATCCAAATAGTAAATTTTGTTTTTGTTGTTAAATATTTACTGTGATTGAACAAGAAACCTTTACTAGATGAGGAATCGGCTGGACAACCTGTACAATGTGTTCACATGACTTTAAACAAAAGGCAGTTTCAGAGTTGATGTTTTTGAATGTATTGGAAATCATTTTGAAAATTATGAATATTAATACTATTAAATAAGGGAAAGTTAAATGAAACTGATGCTTCCAAAGATATACAGGGTTGGTGATTAGAAGTTAAATGCCAGCACAAGCCACTTCCGCTCCACTCGAGCCCCGAGGTACCTTACCAGCGGAGTTGCCCAACACACGCAAGGGCCCACACAGGATTCCACATGGGATCCTAAGACCTCTAGTGAGTGGAACACAACTTCTGCCAGGAGTCTGGTTCGAACACCAGATATCTGGGTACCTTCCCTGCAAGAAGAGAGCTTGCCTGCAGAGAATACTCTGCCCACTGAAACTAAGGAGAGTGCTACCCTCCAGGTCTGCTTATAGAGGCTAACAGAGTCACCTGAAGAACAAGCTCTTAACAGTGACAACTAAAACAGCTAGCTTCAGAGATTACCAGATGGCGAAAGGCAAACGTAAGAATGCTACTAATAGAAATCAAGACCACTCACCATCATCAGAATGGAGCACTCCCACCCCACCTAGTCCTGGGCACCCCAACACAACTGAAAATCTAGACACAGATTTAAAAACATTTCTCATGATGATGAAAGAGGACAACAAGAAGGACTTTCATAAGTCACTTAAAGAATTACAGGAGAGCACTGCTAAAGAGTTACAGGCCCTTAAAGAAAAGCAGGAAAACACAGCCAAACAGGTAGAAGTCCTTAAAGAAAAACAGTAAAACACATCAACATTTTACAGAACATTTACAGAACAGAACATTTTATCCTAAAACAAAAGGATATACCTTCTTCTCAGCACCTCACGGGACCTTCTCCAAAATTGACCATATAATTGGTCACAAAACAGGCCTTAACAGATACAAAAATATTGAAATTGTCCCATGTATCCTATCAGACCACCATGGTCTAAGACTGATCTTCAATAACAACATAAATAATGGAAAGCCAACATTCACGTGGAAACTTAATAACACTCTTCTCAATGATACCTTGGTCAAGGAAGGAATAAAGAAAGAAATTAAAGACTTTTTAGAGTTTAATGAAAATGAAGCCACAACGTACCCAAACCTATGGGACACAATGAAAGCATTTCTAAGAGGGAAACTCATAGCTCTGAGTGCCTCCAAGAAGAAACGGGAGAGAGCACATACTAGCAGCTTGACAACACATCTAAAAGCTCTAGAAAAAAAGGAAGCAAATTCACCCAAGAGGAGTAGACGGCAGGAAATAATCAAACTCAGGGGTGAAATCAACCAAGTGGAAACAAGAAGAACTATTCAAAGAATTAACCAAACGAGGAGTTGGTTCTTTGAGAAAATCAACAAGATAGATAAACCCTTAGCTAGACTCACTAAAGGGCACAGGGACAAAATCCTAATTAACAAAATCAGAAATGAAAAGGGAGACATAACAACAGATCTTGAAGAAATCCAAAACACAATCAGATCCTTCTACAAAAGGCTATACTCAACAAAACTGGAAAACCTGGACGAAATGGACAAATTTCTGGACAGATACCAGGTACCAAAGTTGAATCAGGATCAAGTTGACCATCTAAACAGTCCCATATCCCCTAAAGAAATAGAAGCAGTTATTAATAGTCTTACAGCCAAAAAAAGCCCAGGACCAGACGGGTTTAGTGCAGAGTTCTATCAGACCTTCAAAGAAGATCTAATTCCAGTTCTGCACAAACTATTTCACAAAATAGAAGTAGAAGGTACTCTACCCAACTCATTTTATGAAGCCACTATTACTCTGATACCTAAACCACAGAAAGACCCAACAAAGATAGAGAACTTCAGACCAATTTCTCTTATGAATATCGATGCAAAAATACTCAATAAAATTCTCACTAACCGATTCCAAGAACACATTAAAGCAATCATCCATCCTGACCAAGTAGGTTTTATTCCAGGGATGCAGGGATGGTTTAATATACGAAAATCCATCAATGTAATCCATTATATAAACAAACTCAAAGACAAAAAACACATGATCATCTCGTTAGATGCAGAAAAAGCATTTGACAAGATCCAACACCCATTCATGATAAAAGTTTTGGAAAGATCAGGAATTGAAGGCCCATACCTAAACATGATAAAAGCAATCTACAGCAAACCAGTAGCCAACATCAAAGTAAATGGAGAGAAGCTGGAAGCAATCCCACTAAAATCAGGGACTAGACAAGGCTGCCCACTTTCTCCCTACCTTTTCAACATAGTACTTGAAGTATTAGCCAGAGCAATTCGACAACAAAAGGAGATCAAGGGGATACAAATTGGAAAAGAGGAAGTCAAAATATCACTTTTTGCAGATGATATGATAGTATATATAAGTGACCCTAAAAATTCTACCAGAGAACTCCTAAACCTGATAAACAGCTTCGGTGAAGTAGCTGGATATAAAATAAACTCAAGCAAGTCAATGGCCTTTCTCTATACAAAGAATAAACAGGCTGAGAAAGAAATTAGGGAAACAACACCCTTCTCAATAGTCACAAATAATATAAAATATCTTGGCGTGAATACCAGGGCCAAAAAGGGGGAGTGTGTGGGTAGGGGAGTGGGGGTGGGTGGGTATGGGGGACTTTTGGTATAGCATTGGAAATGTAAATGAGCTAAATACCTAATAAAAAATGGAAAAAAAGAAGTTAAATGCCTTCCAAAGAGTGTTCTGAGTTCATTCCTTAGAATAGAGTTATACAGTCATCTAATGAAAAGTATACTAAAAAGAGAAAAAGAAACACTGTCCTATGTATCTATTAGATAGCAGAGGATTTTTAATTAATTAGTTATATTACATATATTCAGTTTCTTATATAAATATATATATATTATATTACACATTATATATTATATTATAATTAATTATATGTAATATAATTAATATAATTTATTTACTAATTAACTTTACATACTAATTTTACCTTTCCCTACCTCTCCCCTGCCCTCCACCCATTTTCTGGGCTTGTAGAAGAATTTTAATTCAGTAACATTGCTGCTTTAGCAAGGAATATAATACAAAGACCTCCTGGGTCTCTGTGACATATCTGGAATGCAGATACATTCTGGATTACAGAATAATCTGGCTGGAATAAAACATGTCTTAGTATATACTTTAATCCCTAACAGTATAGGTAAACTTAGTTTGTAGAAGGAAGCAGCCATGTTAGGAAGTAATGTCTACTTGTGGGTTAGACAAAGTGAGGATTCAGATAAAGATTTTTCAAAATGAGTGAGAGATAGGCTAGGCCCCACTCTCAGGAGAAATGAAAGTAGCGAGGAGGGAGTATGACCAAGACAGTTATACAGAGACAGGTTACAGAGAAAGCAAACTAAATATAGGTGAAGACACAATGATGAAGAGAATCAGTAGGACTCAAACTATTAGAACATATTATCAGTGTTTGAGGCCAAGCAGAATGATTCAGTGAGAAGCTGAGAGAAGTCAGATTGAATCAATCAGTTTGGAGAGAAATTTTGAGCCAGAATATCTGGGTTGAACCAGCCAGCCAGGATTCAAAAAGAACTAGAAATGGTGAACTTATTAAGGAGTAAGGCTTCAAAATGACAAGTATATTGGGCAAATAAAAGAGGTCTTCTATGGATAACAATCTGCCTTGGCATATCAAGTTGCAGTAGGACTAGGAATATCTTCTATTGTGGATAGAAAAGGCAACCCAATTTAGGGGAAAGGATTCAAATGTAGGCAACAAAGTCAGAGACAGTCACTGCTCCTGCTGTTAAGAGACCCACATAGGGCCGGGCATGGTGGCACATGCCTTTAATCCCAGCTCTTGGGAGGCAGAGGCAGGCAGATTTCTGAGTTCGAGGCCAGCCTGGTCTACAGAATGAGTTCCAGGACAGCCAGGGCTATACAGAGAAACTTTGTCTCGAAAAACAAAACAAACAAATAAACAAAAAACAAAAAAGACCCACATAAAGACAAAGATGCACAACAACTACATGTGTGCATAAGGCCTCATTCCATACTATGCATATTCTTTCTTTGGCCATTTAGTCTCTGTGGGCACCTATGCACCCAGGTTCATGATTCGATAGGTTTTCTTGTTGTGTCTTTGACCTCTCTGTGTTCTTCAATCTTTGTCCCCCTTTTTCCACAGGATTCCCCAAGCTTCACCTAATGTTTGGCTGTGGGTATCTGCATCTGTTTCCATTAGTTGTTGGGTAAAGTGTCTCAAATGACAGTTAAACTAGGCTCCTGTCTGCAAGCATAGCAGAATATCAGTAATTGTCTTACAGATGGTATCTCATACTGTCTAGGCCTCAAGAGGTGTAATCTCTCAATCTTTGCTCCATCTTTACTCTTGCACTTTTTGTAGGTAGCACAAATTGTGGGTAAGTTGTTTTCTGGCTGAGTTTGTGTGTCAACCCCTCCACTTTAAATCTTTTCTGGTTAAAGGAGATGAGAATTAAGGTTCTACCCCATTGCTAGAAGTTTTAGCTGGGGTCACTCTCATAGATGCTTGGAGATTCTATTGTTCTAGATTTCTACTTCTTGACAGAGATGTACCCCTACTGATTCCAGGTATCTTTCCCAGTACTTTTTTCCTCCATCCTCCCTGAATGGATCCCTCCTACTGTCCTCCCCATACCCTCTACCACTGATTTCACCCCATCCATCTGATTCCTATGTTTATTTTATTTCCCCTTCTGAGTGAGATTTAAGCATCCCTCCCTTGAAGCCTCCTTCCTACTTAGCTTCTGTGAATATGTGGAAATCCTGCCATGATATCCTTTGATATATGACTATCCTATACTGTACAACTAATATCCACTTAGGTGTATATATCATGCTTGTCTTTCTGGGTCTAGATTATGCCACTCAGGATGATCTTTTCTAGTTTCATCACTTTTCCTGCAAATTTCATCATGTTTATTTGCTGAGTAATTTGCGACTATGTAAATATACCACATTTTTCTTTGTCTATTCTTCACTTGACAGATAATCAGGTTATATATCCAGTTTTTGGCTAGTACTAATAAAGCTGCTTGTGAACATAGTTGTGAAAGTATCCTTCTGGTATGTTGGAGATTGTTTGGCGTATATACCCAGGAGTGGGATAGCTGGGTCTTGAGTTATATTTATTCACAGTTTCTGAGAAACTGCCAAATTGATTTCCAAAATAGTTACACAAGTTTGTATTTCTAAAAGCAATGTTCACTTGCTCTGCATACTTGACAGAATGAGCTATTGCTTGAGACATTTTATCTCAGCTCTTTAGGGGTGGGGGGCATAAGATGGAACATCACAGTTGTTTTTATTTTAATTTCCCCAACAACTAAGGATGTTGAATATTTCTTTAGATGCTTCTTGGCCATTAGATTTCTCTGTTTAGATGTATACACTGTTTTTAACTGGATTATTTGGTTAGCTGATGTGTAGTTTCTTGATGTCTTTCTTCATTTGGGATGCCAGACCTCTGCCAGATATAGAGTTGATGAAAATACTTTACCATTCTTTAAAAACTTATTTTGTACTATTAATGGTTTCCTTTGTCTCAAAAAAGCTCTTCAATTTCATGAGGTACCATTTATTAAGTGTACTACTTAGTACCTGAGCTGCTGGTATTCTGTTCAGAAAGATGTACTCTGTGCCAATATATAAAAGGCCATTCCCCTTTTTTTCTTCTCATATTTAATGTATCTGGTTTTATGCTGTGATCATTGATCTACTTAGACTTTTGTTTTGTGCACATATCCAGTTAGACCAGAAGCACACTTTGTTGAAGTTTTTTTCCATTTTATAGTTTTGGTTTATTTATCAAAAATTAAGTGTTCAAAGTTTATGGATTTACAGCTTGTTCTTCAATTCAATTCAATGGATAAACCTGTTTGGCTTCATGCTACTACTATGTAGTTTTTCTTAACTAGTACTGCTCTGCAGTGCAGCTTAAAACCAGGAATGAAGAAACCTCCAGAATTTCTTTCATTATACAAAATAATTCCAGCTGTCTTGTATTTATTGTTTTTATATACAAAGTTGATTATTGTTATTTCAAGGTGTTTGAATAATTATGTTGAAATTTTGATGGGAATTTCATTGACTCATGGATTACTTTTGTTTGGAGGGCCATTTCTACTGTGCTAATCCTGTTAATCCTACTTATCTATGAGCATGGGAGATCTATTAATCTTCTGATATTTTCTCCAACTCCTTTCTTCAAAGATTTGAAGTTCTTGTCATATAGGTTTCTTAACTGCTTGGTTACAGAAACACCATGATATTTTATATTACTTGTAGTTATTGTGAAGGGTATTATTTCCCTCAATTCTTCCATAAATCCCACTTACCATTTATATATTGGAGTGTTACTGATTATTTTTGTGTTAATTTTGATCCAGCTACTTTGCTGAAGGTGTTTATCAGCTGTAAGTGTCTCCTGATAGATTTTTGGGAGTTGCTTATGTATAATATCACATCATCTGTGGCTGGAGATACATTGACTTGTTCCTTTCCTATGTTGTATCCCATTTATCTCGTTTTATTTGTCATGTTGTTCTAGCTAAATCTTCATTTACTATATTGAATATACATTGAGGGAGTACACAGCATTGTCTTGTCCCTGATTTTGGTATAATCGATCTACATTTCTCTCCATATAATTTGATGCTTGCAATGGCCTTTATTGTGTTTAGGTATGTGGTTTACATTCCTAGTATCTCCAAGAATTTTATTATAAAGGGATGTTGGTTTTGTCAAAGGTATTTTAGAAATCTAATATAATGACCATGTGGTTTTTTTCTTTCAGTTTGTTTATATTGTAGATGACATTGACATATTTTCATATATTGAAATATCCTGCATATCTGAGATGAAGCCTACTTGATCATGGTGGATGATGTTTTGAATGTGTTCTTGGACTTCTTTTGAGAGTACTTTATTATTTTTACATTAATATTCATAAGAGAAATTGATCTAAAATTCTCTTTACTAGTGGAGTCATTGTGTGGTTGAGGTATCATGGTGACTGTGCCCTCATAGAATGGGTTTGGAAGTGTTCCTTCTTTTTCTAGCTTGTGGAATAGTTTGAAGAATATTGCCATCAGCCTTTTGTCCAAATTCTCATAGGTAAGTTCAATTCTCACTCTTCATTAAAGAAACTTTTCTTTGCAGTAGACAGAGTAGATTACAGAAAAACAACCAATCAAAATGTGCCATTCTGTAATCCAGTCTTAGGTATATATCCACAAAGCATTTGTAGCAATTAAGGCTCAGGAACCATGTGGAAGAAGGGGTGCAATGATTCTTGGAGCCAGAAGATCAGCAAGGTTTCTATGATATTGTCTACCCTAGCAGTGGTAAAAGCTATACCATTAAAATTTACATGACCTCCCAAACATAAACTGAGCAAGTACAACCGTTATAGTCATATCAAATTGGATGAGAGACATATGATGAGTTCAGCTCAACACAAATCACTACATGCAAAAAAGGAAAGCTTAGAGTGGGAGAAATTGTTTTCTCTAGGAAGAGCATACCAACTGGTTATCTGCATCAAACAATCAGCCCTGAAAACATAGATATAAATAGCGTTATACAGACTGAGTATACAGACTGAGGAGGCTCTATCTATCTATCTATCTATCTATCTATCTATCTATCTATCTATCTCCATACACATATGTGTATATAATAATAAATAGGAAGCCACAGATTTGACAGAGAACAAGATTGAGATAAAGCAGGGTTTATACAGAAAAAAGGAAGGGAGAAATAGTGTAGTTGCATTAATATCTAAAAAAATAGAAGACGAAAAGTAATGCAATCAGTCTATCTTTGCTATAGGATAAATTCTGTGGGATAGTAGAAGAACATAAGAATAAGTCTATGGTACATGTGATTACAAGAATAGAGACAGAGGCTTTTGACAGAGATGGTAGTATAGCCATCCCCAGAGAGAACGTGAGGCAGTTATGGTCACAATTTTCACCTGTAATATTTACTTAGAAGACAAAACTGGCAGTTGACAGAGAGCCTTTCCATCAAAGCAGCTCATCTTACCAGAGAAACTTGATCCAGTGGCTAATAATCACCAATGATCAAAGTAAGAAACAGTGTTCAGCCCTCTGAGTAGAATAGATTTGGAGTGGATAGTAATGTGGTGTTGGGGAAAATTAAATTATAAGTTAAGAGGAATGGGTACTGCTATGACAATGGCAGTGATCTTTAATGATAAGTAGTTTATTTTAACTAATACTTATTTTGTACCTCATAGTTTACTTTAATAATAATGTTTAATGTGATGCTCTCACATACAAAAAATCCTGAGATAGATACTGTTAATAATGGTTGTATATAGTTGAGAACATGGAATTATGGTTGAACAAAGTAACATTCACACATTAAATACATGTCCACTGTCAGATACCTGGCTTAGTCTGTCTTGTACTACAATGATGTGAAGAGTTTAGAAGAGAAATAAGCTGTTTTTCATAATAAAAAAGACATTTCAAATTTTAGGTAAAAATGAAAACAAACTTTTACTAAAAATTACTTGATACTTTTTTTTTCCTTCAGCTGTACATTGGTGGTTTGGCTTATACCAGAGCTGAGAACTCTACTGAACCTTACAAATATATGTTACATATACTGGCTTAGGCAGAAGAGTTTTGGGTAACAAGCCTAGAGATACCATCTCCAACTATCATCACTAACCAGTGCCACTGCATGTCCAATGTCTGGAATAAAATCCCAAAGAAGACAGTGAATGTAAATTTAATATCAAGTAAGTTAACTTATCTGAGTTAACACATTTTTCTCTTGAAGCTCTATTTTAGTTTATTTATTATTTTATTTTGAAAGTCTTGAAACATTGTGACCCAGGGCGTTGTTAAAAGCAAATGAAATGATATTTAACAAAAGTGATTTGTGACATTCAAACCAGGATAAAACTGTAAGGTATTACTACTTCTTCATAACATATAGAAATGGAAAATTGAACTTTGAGTCATACGTCATTAAGTACTTGCCAAAATGTCTTTGCAAACATCTGGTAACTGAGAGATACAGTATAAATAACAATTTAACTGTGTATTCTCCTTAGAGAATAGGTTTTCTAAATACAACCTTTGTGCTCCATTAAAGCATGATGAACTAAAACACCTGTATATTAATCTACTCAAGTTGTCATAGCAAAATATTACAAATTCAGAAGCCTAACCACGAAATTTATTTCGTACGGTTTTAGAGGCTGGGAGTTTAAGACCCAGGTGATAGAAAAACTAAAATTGATTCCAAAGTCTTTCTTATTATTTTTCCAGGGACCTTCTTCATATTTGTTTGCATTTCTTCCTTTAAGTGTGTGCAAATTCAAATCCCTCTCCATTTATAAGGATTCTAATTATGTGGGTCCCAACTTCACATTATATGATCTTAATCAATCCTCAATATTTCCGCTAATACTGTGATAAAATACCATGATAATAACCCCTTAAGAAGAGAAGTATTGGCTTAGTTCCCATTTTCAAGTTATCTGTCATCACAGGACCAGGATTTAAGACAGTTGGGAATAATATATTCACAGTCTAGAAGCAGAGAGCAAATCAATACATACATTTGTGTGCTAATGTCTTTCTACCTTTGCAAAGTTTAGGATTTCCTGCTTAGACAATGATTCCACCCATAGTGGATGGATCTTTCAACCTCTATTAATGTGATCAAGATAATCCCCAGAGTCAGACCAACCTAATTTCTATACAGGCATCATTGAAATTCTCTTTCCAGAATATTCTAAGTTGTATAGTATATACAAGTAACCATCATAAGACTCATTTAAATACTATTATGATGTGATTAAGGAACACCAATCTGGATCCTTTTAATTTAGTTGCTTCTAGAAGGATTTTGTTGTGTCTACCGTTTTGTTTAATATAGGCTTCACAAACTTCCAAAATGAACTTAAAAAGAATGACACTCTTTCTATTCTTTCTTTCTTTCTCTCTCTCTCTCTCTCTCTCTCCCTCCCTCCCTCCCTCCCTCCCTCCCTCCCTCCCTCTCTCTCTCTCTCTCTCTTTCTTTCTTTCTTTCTTTCTTTCTTTTCTCTCTCTGTCTTTCATTTTTAAAAAGTTATTTCCTATCTTAAACTTTTTAAAAAAATGTTCTCTTATATATTACATCCTGAACACAGGCTCTCCTCCCACCCTTTACCCTGACCTCCTCCATCCCTCCCACCTGTCCCTTCTCATTCACTCTTCTTCCATTCCCTTCAGAATGAAAGGGATATCAAACAAACATGGCATATCAAGATGCAATAAGATTAGATACCTTTCCTCCTGTGTTCAACATTCTTAGTTATCAGTTGAAAGCAAGTCAAAATGGCTCTGAGATTCCATCTTACATCACACAGAGTGGCTAAGACCCAAACCACAGGTTTGATCTTCACATGCTGCTGAAGATGTGGAGAATGCAGCACATTCCTGCATTGCTGGTGGGAGTGTAAACTTGTACAGCCACTTTGAAAATAAAGTTTGTTGTTTCTCAGAAAATTGGAACTTGATTTACCTCAAGAATCAGCTCTAGTACTCCTTGGTGTATACCCAAAAGACACTCCATACTACCATAAAGACACTTGCTCAACTATGTTCAGAGCAGCTTTATTTAGAATAGCCAGAAACCAGAAACAATCTAGATGCCTCTCAGCCAAAAAGTGGATAGAGAAAATGTGGTATATTTGCACAATAAAGTATTACTCCATTGTTAAGAACAACAGCATCATGAAATTTGCAGCCAAATCGATGGAACTAGAAAAAAATCCTCCTGACTGAAGTAATTCCAACCCAGAAGGACAAACATGGTATGTATTCACTTATAAGTGGCCATTAGTTGCAAAGCAAAAAAAAAAAAAAAAAAAAAAAAAAAAATCATAATATAATTCGCAGACCCAGAGAAGCTAAGCAACAAGAAGGGCTCAAGTATGGGAGCATGAATACTCATGGAAATGGGAAGAGAATACATACTGTTCTTTTGAAAATCATGTCTGAAAGCATTGTTCACCATGCTAATGTCCTACTGAGAAGTATCCAATAGATACTGACCGGACTTTAATTCAAAGGAGAGGTTTTCTTTTAAAATGCATTTCAGTGTTGCTAATCCTTTAGCAATGAAATCTACACTTAACATATTTTCCAAATTGTTTCCATTCCCAGGAGAATTGCTTATTTGTAATAAATATTGCATGCACCTATTGTAAATATGAACTGCCTTGATGATGTACAAATATTCCAGTATGTCATAGGCAATTACTATTTCATAAGTAATTGGCTGTTGTTAATTACTGTCATTGCACTCATTATTTCTCATGTATGTGTCACAGTTGTTAAGCTGATAAACAGTAGTAACAATGGAAAAAATCAACCAAGTGCCTTAAACACAGCAACTTACAGAGCAAAAGCCCTTCACCTTTCTGCACAGTGAGCTTTTCATATGTGTTATTTTTTCTTAATCTCTGCTTCATTTTTCACATTAATAAATTTAGGAGAAGGATAGCAGTGACCTATTTGTCATATAATATTGGTAGAAGATAATTTTATAAATTACAATGCTCAAATAAACCAGAGGGCTTAAATTCCAGGAGCAATATAAATAATACATTATACTTCATTCCTAGTTAATTTCCATAGGCACAGAAAAGAGTGAGCATGCATAAGGCTTTTAAATTATTATTGTTTTGAGAAACAGAGATGATCAGAGAAATGCAAAGCTGCATTAGACCGTGTCTTAGAGGCAGGAATATTATTAATATGCTTGTCTTGTTTAAAGTCCTGCTGCAGAAACAGATGCCAGCAAGCACACTGTCTGGATGATTGGAAGTGGCGAGGGGCAGCAGAAGTGGCATGTCAGGAAGCACTTTGTAAATTAAGATAATTATTACATCTTAGAAGACCCTGGAGAATCACAATTTATGTGGGTAAAGTTCTCTTGCAATGATATTTGCCCACGAAACCAGCAAACACACATATAGAGTGAGGTACTTTCAAACATGGGGCAGTTTCAATGTTTTCCTAGTTCCTTGGGTGGCTCATTCCAAGTTCACTGCTCAAATATAGCCCTTGCAGAAGTAGAAACCTGTCATGTTAGGTGTGACCTCAAAGACTAGGTTCTTTTGCTCTTCTTAGGGTGGGGCAGGTTCAAATTAACACAACAATTTTCCTCCATAGCCGCTAGCTGCATTCTGTTATTTTCTATGACAATATCATGTCTACAGTCTATTTCTTTTTTTTTTAATATTTTTTATTACGTATTTTCCTCAATTACATTTCAAATGCTCTCCTAAAAGTCCCCCATACCCTCTCCCCCACTTCCCTACCCACTCATTCCCATTTTTTGACCCTGGCTTTCCCCTGTACTGGGGCATATAAATTTTGCGTGTCCAATGGGCCTCTCTTTCCAGTGATGGCTGACTAGGCCATCTTTTGATACATATGCAACTAGAGTCCAGAGCTCCAGGGTACTGGTTAGTTCATAATGTTGTTCCACCTATAGGGTTGCAGATCCCTTTAGTTCCTTGGGTACTTTCTCTAGATCCTCCATTGGGAGCCCTGTGATTCATCCAATAGCTGACTGTGAGCATCCACTTATGTGTTTGCTAGGCCCCGGCATAGTCTCACATGAGACAGATATATCTGGGTTCTTTCAGCAAAATCTTGCTAGTGTATGCAATGGTGTCAGCCTTTGGAGGCTGATTATGGAGTGGATCCCTGGGTATGGTAGTCTCTAGATATTCCATCCTTTCGTCACAGCTCCAAACTTTGTCTCTGTAATTCCTTCCATGGGTGTTTTGTTCCCAATTCTAAGAAGGGGCACAGTGTCCACACTTTGGTCTTCATTCTTCTTGAGTTTCATGCGTTTAGCAAATTGTATCTTATATCTTGGGTTTCCTAAGTTTTGGACTAATATCCACTTATCAGTGAATACATATTGTGTGAGTTCCTTTGTGATTAGGTTACCTCACTCAGGATGATGCCCTCCAGGTCGATCCATTTGCCTAGGAATTTCATAAATTCATTCTTTTTAATAGCTGAGTAGTACTCCATTGTGTAAATGTACCACATTTTCTGTATCCATTCCTCTGTTGAGGAGCATCTGGGTTCTTTCCAGCTTCTAGCTATTATAAATAAGGCTGCTATGAACATAGTGGAGCATGTGTCCTTCTTACCGGTTGGGACATCTTCTGGATATATGCCCAGGAGAGGTATTGCGGGATCCTCCGGTAGTACTCTGTCCAATTTTCTAAGGAACCGCCAGACTGGTTTCCAGAGTGGTTGTACAAGCTTGCAATCCCACCAACAATGGAGGAGTGTTCCTCTTTCTCCACATCCTCGCCAGCATTTGCTGTCACCTGAATTTTTGATCTTAGCCATTCTGACTGGTGTGAGGTGGAATCTCAGGTTTGTTTTGATTACTGTCATATAGCTAGAAACAGGCTGATTCATAATCTACTACATATATAAGGAATGTGGGAAAAAAAGAGCAAACAAAGCAGATGCTTATAAATAGAGATTTAAGTACACTCTTTTTTATTGGATATTTTATTTATTTATAATTGAAATATTGTCTCCTTTCCCAGTTTCCCCTCTGCAAACCCACTATCACATTACCCCTTCTCCTGCTTCTATGAGGGTATGCCTCCACCCACTCACTCACTCCCACTTCACTGCCCTGACATTCACCTACACTGGGGCTCTGAGATTTCACAGGACCTCAGGATTCTCTCATTTATGCCAGATAAGGTCATCCTCTGTTAGGTATGCAGCTGGAGACATGAATCCCTCCATGTGTACTCTTGTTAGTATTCTTAGTAATATTTTTATTGATTTTTTTGAGATTTACACATCATAAACCTTAACTACTGTCTTTTCTCAGGTCCCACCCAAACTTTGGGTCCTCCATCAATGTCAACTCCCAAAAAAGGAAGAATAAAAAGGAGAAGGAGAGGGAAAAGAAGAAGAAGGAGGAGGAGGAGGAGGAGGAGGAGAAGGAGGAGAAGAAGGAGAAGGAGAAGGAGAAGGAGGAGAAGGAGAAGAAGGAGGAGGAGAAGGAGAGGGAGAAGAAGAAGAAGAAGAAGAAGAAGAAGAAGAAGAAGAAGAAGAAGAAGAAGAAGAAGAAATAAAAGTCCAATGTGTGTTGTTCATATACAAAATTGAGCAATTGAGCATGTTCAAAACTCCTGTTGGTCAGGCTTTTAAAGAAAGCTAAGTCATTTACCAACTGCAACCCTACCAGAAGTCATCAATTGTGGAGAGCTGAACTTTAGCATTCTTATCACAATCTTTAAGAGTTATTTCCTCTCTAGACTATTACTTTTGGTGGGGTGGGAGTTGGGTGATAAGGGTTGTTCAAAAGTTTTCTATGTCGCATTCTCAACTGTGAGTCTGCAGTCATCAGTACTATGGCAGAGGTAGCTTCCTTTCCCTTTACAGTCAGCAGGAGCATAGAGCATAGAGCATTATACATGGTTACAATGATTATACAGATCCTACACATTCACATGGTATCAGGCAACAGCACCTGCCACTGACCTCAGCATGGTCTCTTATCCCAGGACAGATCATTAACATCAACACAGCTCTTCACGGTATTTATTTTTAATATTCCTCCAACTTGAACTAAAACAATACTTAAACAGGGTAACCAATGATGTAAGTAAATTATTTACTCAAGGAAAAAGAAATACTATATGAAGATATTGCCACAAACTGATGGTTATCAAAGTTCATCTTATATCTAAAATAGAATTGAATACTAAGTTTGTAAATGAACTATATGAGCAAGTCATTTTAATTCTTTATTCATTGTGATAGACTCAATTCAAGAACTAGGGTTATTTATTTATTTATTTATTTTTGTCTCGTGTGAGGCTATGCCAGTGCCTGACAAATACAGAAGTGGATGCTCACAGCCATCTATTGAATGGAACTCAGGGATCCTAATGAAGGAGTTAGAGAAAGTATCCAAGGAGCTGAAGGGATCTGCAACCCTATAGGTAGAACAACAATATGAACTAACCAGTACTCCCAAAGCTCATGTCTCTAGCTGTGTATGTAGCAGAAGATGGCCTTGTCAGCCATCATTGGGAAGAGAGGCCCCTTGGTCTTGCAAACTTTATATGCCCCAGAAGAGGGGAACACCAGCGCCAAGAAGTGGGAGTGGGTGGGTAGAGGAGCAGGATGGGTTGAGGGCAGGTATAGGGAACTTGCAGGATAGTATTTGAAAAGTAAATAAAGAAAATATCTAATAAAAATTAAAAAGAAATAAAAATCTGGATGACAAGAACTTCAAATCTCTGAAGAAAGAAATTTTAGAAGATATAAGTAGAAGGAAAGATATCCCATGATTTTGAACTGGTAGGATTAAGATAACAAAAATATCCATGATACCAAAAGCAATTTTCAGACAGATTCAACAAAATTCCCATTAAACAATAACATAATTATTTATAGAACTTGAAATAATAATATTTAACTTCATATGAAAACAAAAAAAAAAAAAAAAGAAAAGAGAAAAGACAAGACAAGACAAGACAATACCACTCAAGATACCTAAAACAATACTGTACAACAAAATAACTTCTGGTAGTTTTCCCATCCCTGATTTCAAGCTGTACAACAAAACAATAGTAGTCAAAGCCACATGGTGAGAGCACAGGGGTCTGCCTGGCCCGAGAGGTTTGTGCCTCAAGCTCCAGCGGGAGCCACCTTGGTTCCGGGACTCCGTGGAGGGCAGGCTGCACAGGTGAGGGTGTGGAATACAGATGCCAGCAGTTTCTGGGACAGGCGAGAGCCACAGAGCTTCTGAGGCGGCACCATCTTCGGCTCCAGACAACCGGCCACCTTCCTGGCCAAAACAACACAGCTTCTGGGAAAGATCCTGTTTTGGGCCTTCATCTTCAGCCAGGAGGAGATCCAAACACCAGATAACTGTGCACCTTCCCTGAAAGAGGAGAGATTGCCTGCAGAGACTGCTCTGACCACTGAAACTCAGAGGAGAGATCTAGTCTCCCATGTCTGCTGATAGAGGGTAACAAAATCACCAGAGGAACAATCTCTAAACATAGACAAGTATAACAACTAACTCCAGAGATTGCCAGATGGCGAAAGGTAAACGTAAGAATCCTACTAACAGAAACCAGGACCACTCACCATCATCAGAACCCAGCACGCCCACTTCGCCCAGTCCAGGGCACCCCAACACGCCTGAAAAGATTTAAAAGCATATCTCATGATGATGGTAGAGGACATCAAGAAGGACTTTAATATCTCACTTAAAGAAATACAGGAGAACACTGCTAAAGAGTTACAAGTCCTTATAGAAAAACAGGAAAACACATCCAAACAGGTGATGGAAATGAACAAAACCATACTAGACCTAAAAAGTGAAGAAGACACAATAAAGAAAACCCAAAGTGAGGCAACACTGGAGATAGAAACCCTAGGAAAGAAATCTGGAACCATAGATGCCAGCATCAGCAACAGAATACAAGAGATGGAAGAGAGAATCTCAGGTGCAGAAGACTCCATAGAGAACATCGACACAACAGTCAAAGAAAATACAAAATGCAAAAGGATCCTAACTCAAAACATCCAGGTAATCCAGGACACAATGAGAAGACCAAACCTACGGATAATAGAAGTGGATGAGAATGAAGATTTTCAACTCAAAGGACCAGCAAACATCTTCAACAAAATTATTGAAGAAAACTTCCCAAATCTAAAGAAAGAGATGCCCATGAACATACAAGAAGCCTACAGAACTCCAAATAGACTGGACCAGAAAAGAAATTCCTCCCGACACATAATAATCAGAACATCAAATGCACTAAGTAAAGATAGAATACTAAAAGCAGTAAGGGAAAAAGGTCAAGTAACATATAAAGGCAAGCAAATCAGAATTACACCAGATTTTTCACCAGAGACTATGAAACCCAGAAGAGCCTGGACAGATGTTATACAGACACTAAGAGAACACAAATTCCAGCCCAGGCTACTATACCCAGCCAAACTCTCAGTTACCATAAATGGAGAAACCAAAGTATTCCACGACAAAACTAAATTCACCCATTATCTCTCCACGAATCCAGCCCTTCAAAGGATAATAACAGAAAAAAAACAATACAAGGACGGGAACCACGCCCTAGAAAAAACAAGAAGATAATCCCTCAACAAAACTAAAAGAAGACAGCCACAAGAACAGAATGCCAACTTTAGCAACAAAAATAACAGGAAGCAATAATTACTTCTCCTTAATATCTCTTAATATTAATGGTCTCAACTCCCCAATAAAAAGACATAGACTAAGAAACTGGCTACACAAACAAGACCCAACATTTTGCTGCTTACAGGAAACTCATCTCAGAGAAAAAGATAGACACTACCTCAGAATGAAAGGCTGGAAAACAATTTTCCAAGCAAATGGTATGAAGAAACAAGCTGGAGTAGCCATCCTAATATCTGATAAGATTGACTTCCAACCCAAAGTCATCAAAAACGACAAGGAAGGGCACTTCATTCTCATCAAAGGTAAAATCCTCCAAAAGGAACTCTCAATTCTGAATATCTATGCTCCAAATACAAGGGCAACCACATTCATTAAAGAAACTTTAGTAAAGCTCAAAGCACACATTGCACCTCACACAATAATAGTGGGAGACTTCAACACACCACTTTCACCAATGGACAGATCATGGAAACAGAAACTAAACAGGGACATAGTGAAACTAACAGAAGTGATGAAATAAATGGACTTAACAGATATGTACAGAACATCTTATCCTAAAACAAAAGGATATACCTTCTTCTCAGCACCTCATGGTAACTTCTCTAAAATTGACCACATAATTGGTCACAAAACAAGCCTCAACATATACAAAAATATTGAAATTGTCCCCTGCATCCTATCAGATCACCATGGACTAAGGCTGATCTTCAGTAACAAAATAAATAAATAATAGAAAGCCAACATTCACGTGGAAACTGAACAACACTCTTCTCAATGATACCTTGGTCAAGGAAGGAATAAAGAAAGAAATTAAGGACTTTTTGGAGTTTAATGAAAATGAAGCCACAACATACCCAAACCTATGGGACACAATGAAAGCATTCCTAAGAGGGAAACTCATAGCTCTGAGTGCCTCCAAAAAGAAACTAGAGAGAGCACACATTAGCAGCTTGACAACACACCTAAAAGGTCTAGAAGAAAAGGAAGCAAATTCACCCAAGAAGAGTAGAAGGCAGGAAATAATCAAACTCAGGGGTGAAATCAACCAAGTGGAAACAAGAAGAACTATTCAAAGAATCAACCAATCAAGGAGCTGGTTCTTTGAGAAAATCAACAAGATAGATAAACCCTTAGCCAGACTCACTAGAGGGCACAGGGAAAGCATCCTAATTAACAAAATCAGAAATGAAAAGGGAGACATAACAACAGATCCTGAAGAAATCCAAATCACCATCAGATCCTTCTACAAAAGGCTATACTCAACAAAACTGAAAAAACCTGGATGAAATGGACAAGTTTCTAGACAGATACCAGGTACCAAAGCTAAATCAAGATCAGGTTAATGATCTCAACAGTCCTATATCCCCTAAAGAAATAGAAGCTGTCATTAATAGTCTCCCAGCCAAAAAAAGCCCAGGACCAGACGGGTTTAGTGCAGAGTTCTATCAGACCTTCAAAGAAGACCTAATTCCAGTTCTTCACAAACTATTCCACAAAATAGAAACGGTCTACCCTACTCATTCTATGAAGCCACAATTACTCTGATACCTAAACCACAAAAAGACCCAACAAAGATAGAGAACTTCAGACCAATTTCCCTTATGAATATCGATGCAAAAATCCTCAATAAAGTTCTTGCTAACCGAATCCAAGAACACAATAAAACAATCATCCATCCTGACCAAGTAGGTTTCATCCCAGGGATGCAGGGATGGTTCAATATACGGAAATCCATCAATGTAATCCAGTATATAAACAAACTCAAAGACAAAAACCACATGATCATCAAATGGTGAGAAAGCATTTGACAAAATCCAACATCCATTCATGATAAAAGTCTTGGAAAGATAAGGAATTCAAGGTCCATACCTAAACGTGATAAAAACAATCTACAGCAAACCAATAGCCAGCATCAAAGTAAATGGTGAGAAGCTTGAAGCAATCCTACTAAAATCAGGGACTAGACAAGGCTGTCCACTCTCTCCCTACCTATTCAACATTGTACTTGAAGTCCTAGCCAGAGCAATTAGACAACAAAAGGAGATCAAGGGATACAAATTGGAAAGGAAGAAGTCAAAATATCACTTTTTGCAGATGATATGATAGTATATATAAGTGAACCTAAAAATTCCACCAGAGAACTCCTAAACCTGATAAACAGCTTCAATGAAGTAGCTGGATATAAAAATAACTCAAGCAAGTCAATGGCCTTTCTCTACACAAAGGATAAACAGTCTGAGAAAGAAATTAGGGAAACAACACCCTTCTCAATAGTCACAAATAATATAAAATATCTTGGCGTGACTCTAACTAAGGAAGTGAAAAATCTGTATGATAAGAACTTCAAGTCTCTAAAGAAAGAAATTAAAAAAGATCTCAGAAGATGGAAAGATCTCCCATGCTCATGGATTGGCAGGATCAACATTGTAAAAATGGCTATCTTGCCAAAAGCAATCTACAGATTCAATGCAATCCCCATCAAAATTCCAACTCAATTCTTCAACAAATTAGAAAGGGCAATCAGCAGATTCATCTGGAATAACAAAAAACAGAGGATAGCAAAATCTCTTCTCAAGGTATAAAAGAACCTCTGGTGGAATCAACATGCCGGACCTAAAACTGTACTACAGAGCAATTGTGATCAAACCTGCATGGTACTGGTATAGCGACAGACAAGTAGACCACTGGAACAGAATTGAAGACCCAGAGATGAATCCACACACCTATGGTCACTTGATCTTTGACAAGGGAGCTAAAACCATCCAGTGGAAAAAAGACAGCATTTTCAACAAATGGTGCTGGCACAACTTGCGGTTATCATGTAGAAGAATGCGAATTGATCCATTTCTGTCTACTTGTACTAAGGTCAAATCTAAGTGGATTAAGGAACTCCACATAAAACCAGAGACACTGAAACTTATAGAGGAGAAATTAGGGGAAAGCCTCGAAGATATGGGTACAGGGGAAAAATTCCTGAATAGAACAGCAATGGCTTGTGCTGTAAGATCAAGAATCGATAAATGGGACCTCATAAAATTGCAAAGCTTCTGCAAAGCAAAAGACACCATCAATAAGACAAAAAGGCCACCAACAGATTGGGAAAGGATCTTTATCTATCCCAAATCGGATAGGGGATTAATATCCAATATATATAAAGAACTCAAGAAGGTGGACTCCAGAAAATCAAATAACCCCATTAAAAAATGGGGCTCAGAGCTGAACAAAGAATTCTCACCTGAGGAATATCGAATGGCAGAGAAGCACCTGAAAAAATGTTCAACATCCTTAATCATCAGGGAAATGCAAATCCAAACAAGACTGAGATTCCACTTCACTCCAGTCAGAATGGCTAAGAACAAAAACTCAGGTGACAGCAGATGCTGGCAAGGATGTGGAGAAAGGGGAACACTCCTCCATTGTTGGTGGGATTGCAAGCTTGTAAACCACTCTGGAAATCAGTCTGGCGGTTCCTCAGAAAATTGGACATATTACTACTGGAGGATCCCGCAATACCTCTCCTGGGCATATATCCAGAAGATGTCCCAACCGGTAAGAGGAACACATGCTCCACTATGTTCATAGCAGCCTTGTTTATAATAGCTAGAAGCTGGAAAGAACCCAGATGCGCCTCAACAGAGGAATGGATACAGAAAATGTGGTACATTAACACAATGGAATACTACTCAGCTATTAAAAAATGAATTTATGAAATTCCTAGGCAAATGGATGGACCTGGAGGGTATCATCCTGAGTGAAGTAACCCAATCACAAAGGAACTTGCACAATATGTACTCACTGATAAGTGGATATTAGCCCAAAAACTTAGGACACCCAAGATATAAGATACAACTTGCCAAACGCATGAAATTCAAGAAGAACGAAGACCAAAGTGTGGACATTTTACCCTTTCTTAGAAATGGGAACAAAACACACATGGAAGGAGTTACAGAGACAAAATTTGGAGCTGTGACGAAAGGATGGACCATCTATTGATTGCCATATGCAGGGATCCATCCCATAATCAGCTTCTAAATGCTGACACCATTGCATACACTAGCAAGATTTTGCTGAAAGGACCCCGATATAGCTCTCTCTTGTGAGACTATGCTGGGGCCTAGCAAACACAGAAGTGGATGATCACAGTCAGATATTTGATGGGTCACAAGGCCCCCAGTGGAGGAGCTAGAGAAATTACTCAAGGAGTTATAGGGAACTGCAACCCTATAGGTGGAACAACAATATGAACTAACCAGTTCTTGGGAGCTCTTGTCTTTAGCTGCATATGTATCAAAAGATGGCCTAGTCGGTCATCACTGCAAAGAGAGGCCCATTGGACTTGCAAACTTTATATGCCCCAGTACAGGGGAACGCCAGGGCCAAAAAGGGGGAGTGGGTGGGTAGGGGATTGTGGGGGTGGGTATTGGGGACCTTTTGGGTAGCATTGAAAATGTAAACAAGGAAAATACCTAATTTAAAAAAAAAAGCCACATGGTACTGGCATAAAAACAATCAGGTTAATCAATGGAATCTAATAAAAAAACAAAAGTGAATCCACACACCCATGGACATTTGGTTTTTCACCAAGGAACCAAAACCATACAATGGAACAAAGAAAGCTTCTTCAAAAAATTGTCATGGTCTACCTATGAATGCATAAACCCATATCAATCACCCTTCTCAAAACTCAAGTCCAAGTGGATCAAAGACATCAACATAAGATCATATACACTAAATCTGATAGAAAAGAATGTTCCTTGAATGCACAAACACAGGAGAAAACTTACTGAACAGAGCGAAAATGACTCAAGTATTAAGTTAAAAAAATTAATAACTGGCTGTAAAGGCAACTGGGCTAACAAAAATAAAAACTAAAGGAAATGAAGGAAGGAAGGAGAAGGAGAGGGATAGGGAGGGGAGAAAGGACAAGAAAAAAAAGAGATTTTAAGTGGAAGCTGTAATGTCCTTTGTGGTGGTTTGAATAAGAATGACCCCCATAGGTTATATATTTGAATACTTTGTTCTCTTTTAGAGGACTATTTGGAAGGATCAGTGGGTGTGGTCTTGTTGAAGGAGGTGTGTCACTGAGAACAAGCTTTGAAGTTTCAATAGTCTGACCATTACTATTGTGCTCTCTGCCTCCTGCTTATGGTTTAGGATGTGAGTTCTTAGCTATTCCTGTTGTCATGCGTTAATCCTCTGAAACAGTAAATGAGATTAAATGCTTTCTCTTATAAAAATTTAATAAATGGGCCCTCCTGAACCTGAAAAGCTTCTGTAAGGCAAGGTATACCAGCAAATGAATGAAACAGCAGCCAGAAGAATGGGAAAATATTTTTACCCACTCCAAATCTCACAGAGGACTGACACCATATTAAATAAGAACTCAAGAAACTTGACATGAACAAACAAAATAACCTCATTAAAAATGAAGTATAGATCTATACAGAGAATTCTCAGCAGAGGAAACTCTAATGACTGAGAAGTACTTAAAGAAATATTCAATACCCTTAGACATTAGAGAAATGCAACTCAAAACAACTGTGAGATTATACCTTAAACCCATCAGAAAGGCTCAGATCAAAAACTAAAGGGACAGTTCATAAGGATGTGGGACAAGGGGAACACTCCTCCACTGCGTTGGTAATGCAAACTTGCACATCTTTGGCAATCAATTTGGTAGTTTCTAATAAAATTTGGAATAGATATACTTCAAGATCCAGATACACCACTCCTGGTCTATATCCAAAATAAACTCCATTATAACACGAGGATACTTGCTCATCAGTGTTCATAGTAGGTTTATTTGCAGTAACTAGAAACTGGACACTATTTTTATGACCCTCAAAGGGAGAATGGATAAAGAAAATGTGGTACATCTACACAATAAATTATTTCTCAGCCATTAGAAACAATAACATCATGAATTTTGCAAGGGAATGAATGTAACTAGAAAAGAACATCCTAGGTTAGGTAACCACAATCCAGAAATAAAACTTGGTTTCTACATACTTATAAGTTGTTATTAGCCATAAAGAGGCATGCAATCATGATAAACACACACACACACACACACACACACACACACACACACACACACACACACACAGACCTAAAGAAACTAAGTATCAAGGAGGGGCCAATGGGGCATACTTGAATATCACGTTGAAGAGGAAATAAATTAGACACTGAGTATGGAAGGAAAAAGAGGAGTACGTGGGGGATGGTTGGAGATGGGAGCAGGAGGGTTGAGGTATGGGGAAGATGGAGAGAGAGAAAGCTGGTAGAGACAACTGGATTATGAAGGAAGGGGGTATCCATGGGATGAGCTAGAAATTTAGGACAGTGGAAACTCCTAGGAATCTATTAAGTTGATAATAGCTAAGACTCCTAGAAAGGGGTGATATGGAGCCTGAGCGGTCATTTCCTAAACACAGACATGATTTTCAGTAGAAGAATTGAGGTACCCAAACAGCCAAAAAAAAAAAAAAAAAAAATCTTTGACACACAATTTGTACTGCCTACAAGATGTGCAGTGATAAAATAAGTATTAGAATTTTTTAAAAATTGATTTATTTTTATTCTTTAATCTTTTTTACAATCCAGACTTCATCTCCCTCCTGGTCTGCCCACCCCATGACTGCTCCTCATCCCATACCTCCTCCGCATCCCCATTTCCTAGAGGATGTTCCTATCCCCCCAGCCCCACACCACCAGGTCTCCCCACTCTCTGTGACCTCATGTCTCTCGAGGGTTAGATGTATCTTATCTTACTGAGGTGAGATCAGGCAGCACTCTATATATGTTGGGGGAACTCGTATCAGCTGGTGTATGCTGCCTGGTTAGTGGCTCAGTGTCTGAGAAATCTCGGAATTCCAGGTCAGTTGAGACTGCTGTTCTTCCCATGTGGCCACTCTCCTCCTCAACTTCCAGCTTTTCTCTAATTCAACCTCAGGGGTCACCAGATTCTATCCATTGGTTTGGTGTAAATATCTGTACCTGACTCTCTCAGCTGCTTGTTGGGCCTTTCAGAGGGCAGTCCTGTTCCCCCTATATCTGATCATGCTCCCCATTCCCCTCCCTGTCCCCTCTCCCACCCATGTGCCTCCCTTCCTCCACTTCCCCCAGTGAGTGCTTTGTTCTCCCTCCCAAGTGGGACTGAGGCATCCTCACTTGGGCCCTTCAGCACAGAATTTCTCAATGGCCTGTTATTTTCAGGAGCTGACTAAGGTGGCTGGATAGGAAGTTCCAAGTACCCAACTGAGTCTTCCTTCCTATCATTGGAGATGCAGGTACTCACCATTAAACCTTACTCTTTTTAAAATTATTTCTTTGTTGTTTTTTTTTTTTAGGTTATAATATAATCGTATTATTTATTCCTTTCCCTTTCTCTCCCATATATGCCCTCTTTGTTCTATCAAATTTATGGTTTTTTTCCCCATTAATTGCTGTTACTATATTTTCAGCACAGATTCTGGGATCAAGCTCAGGTCACTAGGATGACAAGGCACTTTACCATGTGAGCCTACCTGCCCAGCTCCTATAACTTTAAAATGATTACAAAGGGGAGAGTCTGCTTAAGATCTGAAAACCATGAAAAAATGTTTCCATTTCATTTTACAGAATATATGATGTATTACATGATGTTTCAAATTTTATAGCAAAATTTAGTACTTTTGATAACCTCTTTTGGGACTATGAATCCTTTGCAAGCCATATGTCTTCATGTAAAAGATTACTTGAAGGACTAACTCTAAGAAACATTTAACATTTATCCTAAGAATATTTTAGTGATATTAAAGTATTTGATAATACTGAAAACCAATGAAATTTCTATCTATAAATATCATCCTGGTAAAAGATGAAATGGAATTGAGTAGAATTAGAAAGAGATAAAATTTTAATTTAGTTAATAATGGATAAGAACTTGAAAAATAGCAAGGGAAATAGCAGAAAAGATACAATTTCAAGGGCCTCAGGGAGAATCTACACCATAAAATGATTAAAACAATGATGGAGAAGGGTGGGTCTAGCTGATATCAATTACATCCAGGATAGTCACTGATACAGGATTTGAAAGTGCTGGCACATTTGGACATTATATTTTGAGAAACCTATGAGACAGTCACCTAAAAATATCCAAGAGGTATTAGATGGAGATCAATGGGGTCTGGCAAACTATGTTCACGAGGTTTTGAACAGTATGGAGTCATGTCAAATGGGTCCAGCATTCACCATGAACTATATGGTAGGTATTGCTGAGACAATAGTGATAAATACATGTCCACTCAAAGGGACTTCAGTCTCTTGCACAATGAAACAAAGGAAGAATTACAAGAGAATGGGCCACAGGTCAGATTTTATCAAATGTCCTATTTATGTGGAAGGGACATTCTTATGCACTAGTTATGCCATCCTGGTTATTAGGAAGCCAAGTAGGACTGAAGGTAAAATTAAAAAGGGTCACAGAAAATTAATAAAAATAAAATTAAACATATATATCCAATTGTGAGGTTAATAAAGTAGAGGCCCAATTCAAGCCAGACTGGAACTACTGTACTGAGACCTTGTCTCAAATATCAAAATGAACAAAACAATAAAAAACCACATATAATTTCCATTTAATGTTTTTATTACTATAAGAGTTATAAGCCAGATGTGGTGGCACACGCCTTCAATCCCAGCACTTGGGAGGCAGAGGCTGATGGATTTATGAGTTTGAGGTCAGCCTGGTCTACAAAGTGAGTTCCAGGACAGCCAGGGCTACACAGAGAAACCCTGTCTCGAAAAACAAAAAAAAAAAAAAAAAACAAACAAAAAACAAACAAACAAACAAAAAGAGTTATATACTTATTATAAAAATACAGATAAGCAAAATAGAATACATTATTCATAAACAATTAGTTTGTGCAAAATAAAGATGATGTTCGCTGTCAGGTAGTTATTGTGTTTTTCTGCTTCCTGTCCAGCCAAATAGAAGTGTGCTTAATTCCTAGCTGGCTGTGTTTTTGAATAGGTCATCCCCTTTTTCACACTCATCTCACTTTTGTCTGTTGAGTACAGTTTGTCTTTCAAACTTCCAGTAATCTTTCCTTATTGTGAGGAACAGGTGTGGCTGTGGCCCCGAGATGGTGCCTGGGACTGCTGCCAAGTCTTATGACTGGCACCTGACTTCCTCATATCCCTCAAGATAGCCACTCACCTTGAGCTGCATTGCGCAGATGCACCACAACGTAAGATCGGATGATGTGAAGAATGTAGTCCTGAGCCAATGAACTGTGCCTACGTGGACTGGGGTGATGGGGAGTGGAGGAGAGGTGATAAAGGGGGATCTCCGAGAGAGGTCAGGGCATTCTTTTTCCTACACATTTGTGAAGCCTGAATAAACTGCCTTGAGAAGGACGTCGGTTTGGTCGCTTCTTTTCTGCTGGTAGGAGACAGTAGCGACAGCTAATTCTGAGTCATCTCTTATGAGTCATACTTCAGAGGAAAATAGCACTATATCTTTTCATGGTATCCTCGACTTAACCAGCTCTTTCCAAAATATTCATATGTATTCACCTATTTACTATTCACATGTGACTATGATAAGAATGATTCCAACTAAAGAGTAATAGTAAACTTGAAATTATGAGAATTTTTACTTCTGTTTTTTTCATTGTCAAATTTTGTTTTATAAGGTTTGTAAGGTAGACATATTATAAAGTGTTTGCTCAAACAAATCAAATATTCAATCATAATTTTTAAGTGAGAAGATGAAACCCTAAGTCATCCTTTGAGCCACTGGAACTTGCATTTCTTCAGGAGAGCTGAAGACCAACTTCAAAACCAATGCTGCTCATTGCAAGAAGCTGCACTTCAGTGACACAATTTCTGACCTTAACTGCTATTAAAAAGTCATTGTATCAAAAATATAGACAATAAATGATAGATATATTTTTATTCCATGAGCCATCAATATAATGGAACTGTGGAATCTGACTTACTTAAACTGAGATATGAAATAATGTTTCTCCTAATTTCAGAATGTGATAGAAGATCTTTTGGTCAGAGAATTAAAAGAGCATGTGCCTACTATGCAAAGGTATCTTTATCACCACCCTGTTGTGACAATACTAGGTGCATACTGTTGTCACAGTACTAGGTGCAGAAATGGAACTGTGGATTGGATTTTCTATATTTATTATATGCCGACACTCCCTATAGGAATAAATGTAGACCCTCTTAGATTTTATTGAATTATGTTTATTCATCATTGTTTGATTTTCATATTGGCAATGGTGATTTTGGAGAGAATAACATGAAGAGTTTGATAAAAAGATATTTTGTCTAAATTTCCGTTTGTACATCTAATGTACTAGATAATTGAATTCTAGCTCAAGACTAAAATAAAACTTGGTCTTTTGTAATTGGGTTGAATCACTCAAGAAGATATTTTCTAGTTCCATCCACTTGCCTAAGAATTTCATGAATTCGTTGTTTTCAATAGCTGAGTAGTATTGTGTAAATGTACCACATTGTCTGTTTCCATTCCTCTGTTGAGGGACATCTGGGTTCTTTCCAGCATTTGAGTATTATAAATAATGCTGCTATGAACATAGTGGAGCATGGGTCCTTATTACATGTTGGATAATCTTCTGGGTATACTCAGTGATAAACGGATAATAGCCCAGAAGCTCAGAATGCCCAAGATACAATTCACAGACCAAATGGAGCTCATGAAGAAGGCAACCAAAGCATGGATTCTCTGGTCCTTCCTAGAAGAGGGAACAAAATACACATGGGAGGAGATACAGAGACAAAGTGTGGAGCAGAGACTGAAGGAAAGACTATCCAGAGACTGCGCCACCTGGAAATCCATCCCACATACAGTCGCCAAATCCAGACATCACTGTGGATGCCAACAAGTGCTTGCTGACAGGAAGGAGTCTGATATATCTGTCTCCTGAGAGGATCTGTCAGTGCCTGACAAATACAGAGGTGGATGCACTCAGCCAACCATTGGACTGAGCACGAGGTCCCCATTGGATGAGCTAGAAAAAGGACCAAAGGAGCTGAAGGACCTTGCAGCCCCATATGAGGAACAAAAATATGAACCAACCAGTACACCCCAGACCTCCCAGAGATAAACCACAAACCAAAGAGTACACATGGAGGGATCCATGGTTTCAGCTGCATATGCAGCAGAGGATGAACATCAATGAGAGGAGAGACACTTGGTCCTGTGAAGGCTCAATGCCCCACTGTAGGGGAATGCCTGAACAGGAAAACAGAAGTGGGTGGGTTGGTGAGCAGGGGGAGGAGGGATGGGATAGGAGGTTTTTGGAGGGGAAACCAGGGAAGGAGATAATGATTGAAATGTAAATAAAGAAAATATCTAATAAAAAAATAAAGACTTGGTCTTGCCAAGGCTATGAAGAACACCTTTCTTTCTCAGGTCCTAGTATGAGGTAAATTCTGAGAAGTTTCTTTAGATTGAATAATGGGTTAATACAGAGAAATGATGACAGCTCATTGAATACACATTTAAAATATCTGGGCCAGCAAACATGCTAGAAGGAAGAGGAAATGCAGACAATCATAGCTGAATAGGTAGAGCTTTATAAGTATGACCAACCTACTTAGGGAAATATCAAAGAGGACACATTATAGCAGATTGTTTTATAAATTGAAATTGCTCTGTAGTACAGCTTTAGGTCTAGCATTGTGATTCCACCAGAGGTTCTTTTATCCTTGAGAAGAGTTTTTATATAGCAACAGACAAGTAGAGGACTGGAATAGAATTGAAGACCCAGAAATGAACCCACACACCTATGGTCACTTGATCTTTGACAAGGGAGCTAAAACCATCCAGTGGAAAAAAGACAGCATTTTCAACAAATGGTGCTGGTACACCTGGCGGTTAACATGTAGAAGAATGCAAATTGATCCATTCCTATCTCCTTGTACTAAGGTCAAGTCTAAGTGGATCAAGGAACTCCACATAAAACCAGAGACAGTGAAACTTACAGAGGAGAAAGTGGGGAAAAGCCTGGAAGATATGGGCACAGGGGAAAAATTCCTGAATAGAACAGCAGTGGCTTGTGCTGTAAGATCGAGAATTGACAAATGGGACCTCATAATATTGCAAAGCTTCTGTAAGGCAAAGGACACCATCAATAAGACAAAAAGGCCACCAACAGACTGGGAAAGAATCTTTATTTATCCTAAATCAGATAGGGGACTAATATCTAATATATATATAATATATATAATATATAATATATATATATATATATATATATAAGGAACTGAAGAAGGTGGACTCCAGAAAATCAGATAACCCCATTAAAAATGGGGCTCAGAACTGAACAAAGAATTCTCACCTGAGGAATACCAAATGCCTGAGAAATACCTGAAAAAATGTTCAGCATCCTTAATCATCAGAGAAATGCAAATCCAAACTACCCTGAGATTCCATCTCACACCACTCAGAATGGCTAAGATCAAAAATTCAGGTGACAGTAGATGTTGGCAAGGATGTGGAGAAAGAGGAACACTCCTCCATTGCTGGTGGGATTTCAAGCTTGTACAACCACTCTGGAAATCAGTCTGGCAGTTCCTCAGAAAATTCGACATAGTACTGCCGGAGGATCCCACAATACCTCTCCTGGGCATATATATCCAGAAGATGTTCCAACTGGTAAGAAAGACATATGCGCCACTATGTTCATAGCAGCCTTATTTATAATAGCCAGAAGCTGGAAAGAACCCAGATGCCCCTCAACAGAGGAATGGATACAGAAAATGTGGTACATTTACATAATGGAGTACTACTCAGCTATTAAAAAGAATGAATTTATGAAATTCCTAGGCAAATGGATGGACCTGGAGGGTATTATCCTGAGTGAGGTAACCCAATCACAAAGGAACTCACACAATATGTACTCACT
Source organism: Mus musculus (assembly GCF_000001635.26). Taxonomy (NCBI): domain Eukaryota; kingdom Metazoa; phylum Chordata; class Mammalia; order Rodentia; family Muridae; genus Mus; species Mus musculus. Next base: position 80,548,389 of record NC_000071.6, on the reverse strand, counting down.
GATAAGTGGATATTAGCCCAGAAACTTACAATACCCAAGATACAAGATACAAAGCACATGAAACTCAAGAAGAATGAAAACCAAAGTGTGGACACTTTGCCCCTTTTTAGAATTGGGAACAAAACACCCATGAAAGGAGTTACAGAGACAAAATTTTGAGCTGAGACACAAGGATCGACCATCTAGAGACTACCATATCCAGGGATCCATCCCATAATCAGCCGCCAAATGCAAACACCATTGGATACATTAGCAAGATTTTGCTGAAAGGACCCTGATATAGCTCTCTCTTGTGAGACTATGCTGGGGTCTAGCAAACACAGAAATGGATGTTCATTGTCAGCTATTGGATGGATCACAGGGCCCCCAAAGACGGAGCTAAAGAAAGTATCCAAAGAGCTAAAGGGATCTGCAACCCTATAGGTGGAACAACAATAAGAACTAACCAGTACCCCTGGAGCTCGTGTCTCTAGCTGCATATGTATCAGAAGATGGCCTAGCCGGCCATCAGTGGAAAGAGTGGCCCATTGGTTGTGCAAACTTTTTATGCCTCAGTACAGGGGAATATCAGGGCCAGGAAGTGGGGGTGGGTAGGTAAGGGAGTGAGCGGGGGTATGGGGAACTTTTGGGATAGCATTGGAAATGTAAATGAGGAAAACACCTAATAAAAAGTTTTAAAAATTGAAATTGTTATTGATTTTGAGTTGTGAGATCCACTAAAGCAATGTATCTGTTGAAAAAAAAAGGCTCTGACAGAAGCTAGTAAAAAAGGCTGAAATTAGTAGGCAAGTCCTAATTTTTCATAGATATCAGCAGGAAAGAGACAAGACTACTCTCGGTTTGTGAGTATGACAGGAGTACCAGATCATGACAGCATTCTAATGCTGAATAAAAAAATGTGTACAGTGAAACAATTTGTTAATTTCCATAGTCTTCACACTCTATTTTAAATACATTGATTATCTTCTTTCATTTTCTTTCCCTTATTATTATTTTTTTATAATAAAAAGCAGATCTAGTTTTATTAGCAATACATTTCTTAGGAAAGAAGTGAACCAGAACTGGGAAGAGGGTTACATACTCAAAGGTAAATACAAAAGATTTGGCTTTTATAGGTCATTTGTCTTGCACCAGTTTTTTTTAATTATTTTATATATTTACATTCCAAATGTTGGAACTTCCTGGTCCCTGCTCTCCGAGTTCTTCACTCTATCCTCTTTCCCTTTACTTCTGAGTGGGTACTACTCACCCACCTACCCACACCCACCTCATGCTAGCCAGCATCTGCCTTCCCTTGGGCATCAATTTTTTACAGGATTAAGTGCATCCTCTCCCACTGAGACCAGACAAGGCAGTTCTCTGCTATATATCTACCTGGGACCATGAACCAGCCCATGTTCTTTTGTTGGCAGCTTAGTGCCTGAAAACTCTGAGGGGTCTGGCTGGTTGATATTGTTGTTCTTGCTATGAGGCTGCAATCCTCTTCAGCTCCTTCAGTTTTTCCCCTAACTCTTTCATAGATGTCCATGACCTCAGTCCAATGATTGGCTGTGAGAATCTACATCTGTCTCAGCTGCTGGTAGAGCCTCTCATAGGACAGTCATGCTGGGCTCCTGTCTGAAAGCAAAACATGGCATCCAAATAATGTCAGGGTTTGATACCAGAGCATGGGATAGATCCCAGGTTGGCCTGGTCACTAGATGGCTTTTCCTTCATTCTCTACTACATTCTGTCCCTGCATTTCCTTTAGGATAGAGAAATTCAGGGGGGCGTGGTCCCTTGCCTCAAATGGGGGCCATGTCTATTCACTGGAGGTGGTCTCTTCAGGTTCCATCTTCCCCACTGTTACAAGTATTTTAACAGTCTCCTAAAACAAATCTTCAATATTCATCTGAAGCATCAGGAAATGACTCCTGTGGATAGATAATTTATTTACCTTTACTTTTAAAAATATTGGTATATACTTTTAATACCTCAAAATATTAGAATTATTCAATCTAATGTTATAGTAATAATTTAAGCACTGGGGTGTTGGTGATTGATAAACAAATGTATCAGGAATGAATATATATATATGTAATAAAACAAATACAAATCATAGGTTGAAATTGTAACTTTTGAAGTGAGAAATTGACAGATGATTGAATGATCGGTTATTTTGGTGCAAGCTGGTCCTAGTTATATATATAGACAAAAAGAAGACGACAGACTACATCTATTATAGGTTGGAGGTGGGTAATGCATGTGATTCTAAGGGGAGCTATTATAATACAGAATTAGCGACTCTTCAATCAGTGCCTGAGAAAATGAATGGCAGAAGAATAAGGATCTTAATATGAGTATCTGTTCAGTAAAAGAAGCAAAATAAAAAGAGGAGGGTGGGATGGAAATTGTGACAAATTTGTTGTCCTTCACGAAATGTGGAAGTTCTGGGCTGCTGTCTTTTATTGGCTTAGTAATGAGAAAGGCAGTCACTTGCCAGGGCTAGAGCACAAAAAAATATGGAAGTGTTGAAAAGGCAGGCAGAAATTTAACGACACATATTAAGGTAAATCATTAGAAGAGACAGTTGGAAGAAAGTATCCTAGGGAGTACTAATGACCCAAATGAAATTAGATTTGTGCAGATTCTGATCCAGTGTTTTAAATAGCTAAGTATTAAGATGGTAATCAGAGAATATTACCAAATACCCTCTAACATATGTTCTAGATGTACTCTAATGTTGTCATCTACTAGAAAGAAACCTTCTGAATATCTGACAAATTCTGGTGTCTGCATACATTCTAAGGCTTTTTTGTATATTTATCAATTTAGTTGTTTTATGATTCCATAGAAGCAGGAAACAAAAATTATTATTATTTATCTTTGACACATAGATGAAGAGTTATCATCCTAGGATACTAGTAACCTGCCTACAATTTTAAGTACTCAGATGAACGTGTTTCCGATGGTTGTAGAAGAATTTTAATCCAGCATCATGGCTAATCTGGCTGGACTACAGCCTTTATTCTGGGGAGACAGTGGCAAGATCAAAGCCAGTCTGGTACAGAGAAAGTTCCAGTTACAGAAAAGCTTAGGTCCATGCATGATGGTAAGTTTCTTTAATTACAGCACTCAGGGTCAGTTGAGAGACAGGCAGTAGAATAAGCATGGCATTTCAGTTGTTGACAGATCAGTTTGTGGAGTTCACAGTCAGGTTCACTGGGTCTATTTTACAGAAACAGGTTGCAGGGAGAACTAAGTAGACACGGGTGAAGATAGAATGAACCAGAGACTGAGAAGGAGCCAGAACATTAGAACATAGTGCCAAAGTTAGTGTGAAGACAAGCAGAACAATTCAGTAAGTAACCCAGTGGAGCCAATTAGAATCAATCAGCTTGGAGAATAGTTTTGAATCAGAACAGCTTAGTTGAACCAGTCAAACAAAATTTAAAAAGAACTAGAATGTTCTTTCTGAAATTTTGAGCTAATTCAACAGCAAGTCTCCAAGACAACAATGACATCAGGCAAATAAAAGTTACATTTAGAAATGACTGTGAAGTTACCCTACAAATCACTTTGTTTGCCTCACAAACCTACATATGTGCAGAGTCTATTTACAAAATTGAATACTTGTATTTTAATTTAGAACATTTTGTTTTTACCTAACATAAATTAAAAAAACTCAAAACAAGACAATTTAAAATAAAAGTAATAGTAACTGAACAATTTATGCTGTTTTAATTTTTGACCAGAGAAATACTTCATTCTTACATAAAATAAAGATATCATAAGTATTGAAAGATTTAAGTAAAGGAAGGTACAGAGATTGAAGAGTTGTTTTGGTGACTAAGAGTACTTGCTGTTCTTCTAGAGCATGTGAGTTTGTCGCCAGTAGCTCACAACTGTATCTCTTCAGTTCCACAGAATCCAATCACTTTTTAGTCTCCAAAACCACTGGAAACATAGGTGGCAGGTATACACACATGCAGGCAAAACATACATAAATAAGGTAAACAAGTCTTTAAAGAAAAGAAGAACTAGTTTCTGTGATAATCTTTGAAAATTATTCTTAGCAGAAATCAAGACAATATAGAGATGCCTGGTACACAGAAAGAATTGTTACCCGATATAAAGAAGAAACGAGGTCTGTAAAGGATGCTTGTATCATTGTGTCTGTACCAGGATGTACCGTTACAGGTATCTGAGAAATATTATGCATTTGTCATGATCTTTTTGTTGAAGCAAATACAGTTACAAGAAAACATTAAGGATTTCATACCCATGTATTATATGTCCTGTGTTCTTGGAAACTTTTAAAATATAAAATGTAGGCTACTCATTTAAAACTTTTTACAGCATTGACTTTATCAGTCTTGGAGAAAACATGTATCCCATTCATCATTAGTAAGGTAAATAATGGCTTACATGAGCACTGATAATGAAGATTCTGCTTTAAATATTCTGCTTTTTCATTAAGTAAAATTAACATCTGCCATTTTACATGAGCTTTATTATCATAATTGTTGTAGCTCACCAAGTTTTGAAGACATCTCTGCATAGACCATCATTTTCTTAAAAAAAAAAAAACCTAGCAGCCTTGTGAGCTCAATGTTATTTTAGTAGACATGAATTTGGTCTTGTAGTTCATCTCTGTTGATCAAATAAAATGAACAATGAGTTCAAAATCACTTTGAAGTTCTCTGTTTTAGAAGAAAATTTGATACCTTTCAAAAGAAATCTCTGTCCTTTCTATCACAATAATGCAGCCTATATAAGACTCAAAACAAGAGAATTCACTGGTTTTTCTGTTGTAATATAGATATACATGCGCCATGAGCAATATACAGTAAGTATATATCTATTATCTATTCATTAATACTGCACATAATAACTGTTTTGTGTTTTCATGAATTCAAATATGCCTATTCCATATCTAGTCAATACAGATTTTTTTCTTCTTGGAATATAGTTTCAAACCAACCAACCAACCAAACAAACAAACAAAAATCTGATGCTAGGCAACTTTTCTATTCTTATTTGGTTATTCTCTTAAGTTTTGTAAATTTCGTATTTGCTGCTTCTGAAAGTATTTGTCATTTTTTCTTTTGTCCATTTAATACTGTTCCATGTACCTGAGAAATATAATGCATTTGTCATGATCTCTTTGTTGAAACAAAACAATTGCAAGAAAAAGCTAAAGATTTCATGCCCATGTATTAAACATCTGTCTTGTAGGAAACTTAAATTCTTATTATTTAGGATATTCACTTAAAACTTTTCACAGCATTGACTTTATCAGGTCTTAGACAAAACAATGTATCCCATTCATCATTTTACTTCTAAGAAACTATCAACAGAGCATGGAACATGGTTAAAAATACAAACTGCAATTAGTACGAAAAAGGCCATGAGTCAGAAAAGAACAATGAGGGGCATATGGGAAGGTTTGAAGGGAGGAAAAGGAAGAGGAAATGTAATTATACTATAATTTTAACTTGTAAAAAGGAAAGTAATTAAACTGGAAAATGAATAAAGCAAAAAAGCCACATTTAAACAAAAAAAAAAACAACAATGAATAAAGGCTTCGTTTTATTTAAACAGGTTTCACGTACAGAGGAAGTCCGGAATGTGACAGATCAGCAGTGCTCCTCTGTGTACACTCAGAAACCAGAGACTATGTCATTTTCACCAAAGATCTGTAGGCCAGTCAAGCCTACAGTTCGAGAACTTAAAAGTTTCAGGAATGACAATTACCAAACAGTTCCATGAACACAGAATACTTTTTTTTTTTTTTTTTTTTTTTTTTTTTTTTTTTTTTTTTTTTAGTTACACTTAAATAGCTTAGGGTTTTATCCACAAAAGGTTCACAAGGCACTTTGCAAAGACTTGTGGTGCTTTTATGATCTTGTATTGAGAGTCTCACTATCAACACATCATATGAAAATATGATCCCAATGGGCATTTTTTTCATATTTCATTATTTAGTATAATTCTTAATCAATGCATGAAACTCTACAATAAATTTAGAAGCAGCTTACCAACCCTTCATTTAAAATACTGCCTGAAGGTGACTGGCATGCCAGACAGCCTGGAGACATTGTATTGAAAGCTAGTCTCCAAGCAAATCAATGGATTCGTGCCTTGAAACCAGTTCAAAAAAACATTTTTACCAATCCATGAAAGAATATTGAAGGGAAAATTGTAACAGAGAGGTTTTAGTTGAGTGGAGGTCAACCATTCTTATACGTTGTTTTGCTTTCTAATATAAAAGTTAACCAATATGTCTTAACAGGTCATCAATGTTTTAGTCTCCCTTCAGATTTATGCTCTATTCTCTGAGATCCCCTTTACAAAGAAAAGTGTTTATTGATTTCACTTTGAGCAGCCATCTGCAAACTTGGAGCTTCTTGGCTTGATCAACCAAAATTGAAGCCTTTTGCAAAGTATTGACTTATTTTATAGAATGTTTGTGAAATATTTTAAATTTATTAATTGAAGAAAATATGTGCATTACTTCATAGACATAGTTTATACTTATCTTTAAATATAAATATATTTATAAACCCACATTCAAAGTAAATATTTGTCATACCCTCAATTCATGACAGCAATGTCATATACTGTAGTTATACTTTGATTTTAGCCAGTGGTATTATTCATGTTTTTGCCTTTGATGTAGATATGACATTATCAAGGTGACCACTGCAAAAATGTGGAGAAAGTATCACACTATTTTTTTCAAAACTATACTGAAGAGAAACAGAAATTCATACTGTTAGGCTATTTTTTAAAACAAACTAAAACTATCTTTGAAGTAATTATCTCTTCCATCTAGCATTTATAATTTGTATACTTGTTTATTCAACAAATATTTATGTTGCAATGAACAAGTAAATCGAGCATCTCAAATATTAGATATAAGAATTTTGCTAAAAACAGAACTTACACTTGAATACAAATCCATCGAGATTAGAGGATGATATTTTGGTCAGCATCATCTTCTTCCCAGTATCAGTCTTAAAGAAGTTCAATATAAGTAGAACATTCTATTCTATAAGCCAAAGGATTTCTTTCTTAAGCAGGACATGTTAACTATCCTGGGACTCAGTTAAAGGCTGTTCAGCAGACTCTCACACTCATTTTTTTTTTTCATTGAGAGTAATTCACATCAAACATGACTGGAACAATCAATTCCATTGTAGTAACTTTCCATGTTCTAAAGTTTTTCATTGTGTTTCACTTCCATCTTTTTTTATGCCATCTTGATCCTATTAAGAGCTTTGATAAAAAATTAGGGATTGCCTGGTTATCTCCCATTTAATTCTTGGAAAATTGAATACCAGAATATATTAATGTCATTCATGATTTTAGTTCCAAGATCTTGGTTGTAAACCAGAGAAGAAAAACCTGGCCTATGTTGATGTATTTGCTTTTGATTAACAGTACATCTATTTCATAGTGATTAAATATATGACCTATAATTTACTATAAACATGAAATTTTGTCTTAACTATTACTTCCAATGTGATTTTAAGAGACTTGAGACATTATTTAAACATTTACATTGAAATGATAATATCATTTAATACATAGCAACATGCCCTCATGAGCTTCTTTAAACTGAAAATGTAGTCAGATACTAGTATTTTCCTAATGATTATCATAATATCTGCTTCCACTGTGCAAAGCAAACACAGCCAAACTGTAGATTGAAATGTGGCTCACCTTGTTGGCAAATGCAACTACTGTATGTTTATGGCTGAAATTGAAAATCATGGAAAATATTAAATGAATTAGATGACTCACAGTTCTTCAACTGATATTTTTTGTTTAACTCTTTCTAGAAAGTATTGAAAAATAATATTTTAGATATTTTAACCTATATAAGAGATACTGATATTCATTACATACTCCTCTACTGAGCATCTTCTCTGTTGAGTAAATATTATAAGAATGCAAGATGTTAACCTCATAGTAATTCTTATAGATATGACTTTTTAAATGTTCTAATATAAAATTTGAATTGTTCCTAATTTTCCTCATTTTAAACTATCTTATAATTTATTACCATGTATATAGCACATTTCCAAATATAGAAAAAGCAAAATCTTCTGATGCTTATGTTTACAACACATAAAAGAATATATCATCTGATGCATTGTTGTAGATTAGCAGCTGCCTTCTACTATGCTACAGTTTTTTCAGGGCACATTCTTTTTTTTTTTTTTTTTTTTTTTTTTTTGCCGCTTTGGCAACATGTGTGTTTGCCCTGACCTGCAGGATTTAAGCAACAGGGGTCTTGGGGAAGGGAGCAACAAATTGGGATCAGGAGACATGAAGAAAGGAGACAAGTCAAAAAATTCTGTTAAAGTCTCAGTTACTCTAGGGAAACAGAGGGCTTAAAAGACTACAAACCACAAAGGTATTTTCCCAGGTGAACGGGCCAAACTGGTATTATCGCTTGGTTACACATGAACATAAATGGAATGTCCTCATGTAAAAGTCCGGAAGGGGAGGTCCCCATTGTAAAAAGCCCAGAAAGCCCCCTATTGTACAATGTCCTGAGTCAATAACAGAATGGAAGCAAGATAGTGGGAGAAACAAGAGTGTTAGTTAATAAATGATGGCCCAGGGACAAGATGGACACTGAGATGCCAGGGGCTCTTGGGTCCCCCAACATATATTAATATTTGGCCTCCCATGTTAATTTTCAAGAGATCTCCTAAGATATCTGTTGCTGTTTATTAATCACAAATTAATTTTGAATTATTTTATGGCATTCACTTGGTTTAATTTCAATAACTATTTTTGAAATCATTTATGAATTGTACTTTCTCACTCGTTTAGCTGTATCATTTTTATATTTATCTAGAATAAACTGAATAATCTATTTACAACCTCATTCTCTAGCAGTGTGCCACAGTGATTTTTACAGCTATTTCTTAGTTAACATCAGATGTAGTAGTTTGTATCAATTTCTGTTTGCGTTACTTTCCATCTATCGTTTTCCACTTGTATGTTCATGTTAATATTTGAACTATGTTTTGCTTATTCTATAAAGTCTATTAACACTTCACTGTGATTTTTTAATCCTAGATGTTGCTTTTTAAAATTTTCTCATTTACAATATGTTTGCATTTCCTGAAGTCTCCTTATTCTATTTAAATATATGTGTAGACATCTATATTTTCTATGTGTAAAGGCATATAGGTTGTTTTTGTGGTTAATTATAGCTTATTTTTTTCTATCAGAGTGTAGTATACTATAATGAATAGGTTTTTTAAGGCTATTTTTAATTGGTTGTTAGAGAATTTTACAAGGGAAATTATGTGTGTAGAACAAATATCAAGTGTTGCTGGAGTAAGAATCAAGGCCCTTTCATATGTATTGGTTGCAGGAATACCTATAACCATCATGCCTATAGACATGTAATCACATCGTGTTTCTCTACAACTTTTTCTCTGTTCAAAGAATTTTTTCCTGGTAGATTCAACTCAGCGAATGATGGTTGGTATTAATCATGAACTTGACTAGGTTTAGCCTATCCATGGCAATATAGTTGAGAGTGTTTCTAGAAAAGTTCTCCAAAAAGTTGGGTGGTTGGTAAAATCTTATGGGGTTCAGTTCTAGACTATATTTGAATTACTAGTGTTCATCTCTTGCAGCTTTCTGTCCGAGAACACAGTGAGATGAACTACTTCCTGTTGGTCAGCCGGCATTCTCAGCTATGATTGGCTGTTTCCAATTAAGGTGTGAAGTGAAAGAAGATCTTCCTCTTTAGGTTATTTCTCCCCCCTCCCCCCAAGGGTTTAGCCATTACTACTATTAGAAGAATTTAACTACTACACAGTGGCAGAAATAATGAAAGTCAGTAAAATCAATTTTACATCCAAAAGCTTTGTTTCAAAGTGGCCTACAAAGTATAGATTTTAGTGGGTAAGTTTATGTGGAGCAAACAGCAAGTTAATCAATCACAATGTTTTATCTTGTATTATATAGCCTCACGGTTATTGCCAACTGTCTCCCGTGAATGTTGTATGTTTGAGAATAATACCAGCTCTATCTCAAATTCAAGCTTATTTTGTTACACTAGTTATAAAATCAAATATGAATAATTTACAGTTGTAAAAAGAATAGTATTTGAGAAAGCCTGAACAATTTATATTAATTTTTAATTTAGTTGATAAATCTATAATGTAAATTATTAAAGCATAGCACATTATATCATCAATAATGTCACTGTAGAGTAAAATGTGATTTTTAATAGGTACTTCATTTGATAAATTTTATATTCTTCTTCCTCATTTCTTTTCATCTTGACCTAGAAATAAGTTGCTCATACTCTTGAATTTATTACTATATAAACACCATAATGAGATTTAATTTTTTCTCTTTATGTTTTATCCTGTTTATTTTGAAAGATATTAATAAAATTTAACAACACTGACATAATATACCTCAATTCAGATTACTTTTATTGTCAAAATCTGAATATTCATAATGTGACCAGTTGATATAAATTCTGCTTTAGAAAATTATATGCCTTGGCTTGTAGATAATGAGCTTTAGGTCATCTTAAGTTGATTTCAATTAATGTGTGATTAATTTGAAATAAGAAATTCTATTCTACTATTTTTTGAGAATATTTTTGGTAAGGCTAATGCATAATATAGTAGGTTTTTTAAAAGTATACATTACTAGAAAGACATGAGCCAATAGCTTTTATATCACCCCATTAGAAGACCTCTGAGTTTTAAATACGTAGCATTATATTCTAGGTTTTGGCTTATTACTTGTATATGATTTATTCTGATTATACTATTTTATTACTCTGTTCAGGTTAGAAGGGAGATGTGATGGCAGGAGAATTGGAAGTTTAAAACTTGCTAATTTTTCCTGTTCTGTTATATATCTCCTATATGTTCATACTAAAGTGTGCACATAAAATTGAGAACACCAATGACCATCACCAATGAAAAATCAAATTCCTTCTATAAGCAACCTTTCTCTGCACTTTATTTTATAATATTTATGTGAGCAATGCTAGTCATATTTGGAGACTCCTCAGTGTTCTCTACATTTGCAGTATAAAATTTAGTGCAACATACTCATACACGGTAATATTTAATGAGGTTTGATGATTTATTATTTCTAATTTTACTATGAGATGGAAAAGTTTGCTAGCATGAGGCTTCTAATTTATTAATGTTGTGCTTCCAAAGGTACTATCTGTATTATATGTGATGTCTAGATATTTTTATGTATAGTTGTATATGTGAATCCATAATTAGAATTCTTTTCCCTAGGCATTGTCATTATTTAGTACTACATTATTATCTTGTCCTTACCAACTGTATCTTTTCTGTTTATTATCATCATCTCTTGGACAGTAACTTTGTGTAACAATACCACACACACACACACACACACACACACACACAAAAGCAGCATAGGGTCATCAGGAGTAAACAAAACTGAAAGGTGAAAGTTGGTAAATCAAATCCCACTCAAATACACTCCTCACAACTAATTTTTTTCACCCTTCATCCATTTTGTCTGCACCCTCTGAATTTAAAGATGACAGTACACATGTTGATTTGTGCCTCTGACTGTTAGACTTTCTGTAGATATATTGGCTAAAGTTCACTTGGAGTATTATGTTTCTAATATAGAGAACACTAAGCTGCGAATGAGAAAATTGGATTTTCTGCCTCCTCTGATGTGCTGAATAGAAAGGGATATGTTGTCTTTTCCACTGCTTGTAGTGAAAAGACGTTTAGAGCTGAAGGAGGGAGTAATGTTGAGATTAGTGCTGTGATTGAATATGACAATTATATACAAGTCGAAGACAAAAGCAATGTCCTAAAGAGGAAGAAAATTGTAGAGTCAGCTTTTGTAATGGGAAATATAAATGGAGCTCTAGAGGTGTTCCGTGTGGATAGAAAACAATTAGATAAACACATACCACAAAACTATTCTCACTACTGTATGATCAATTGAGTTTCACAAAAGCTATTATTTAAAGGATTTAATGACAAGACCGTTAAGATAAATCTCTGCGCTAAAATGCTATCTTGGTACAAACTCCTATTGTGAGGGATAGCTCAGTGTGGAAAGTTTTCATATTAATTAATGAAATGGTTCAATATTTATTGAAAATTCAATAAATGCACACTGATGTAGAAGATGAGGATATAGAAAATCACTAAAATTAAATGCATTAATGTTTTTAGCTACATATTACTAGTATTTTAATAGATTATAAATATCTTATATTAAAGATATCAACAAAAATCTTGGGATCCAAAATAATAAAACTTTCATAGACTTAAAGGGAAAAATCTTGACTCATCACTACAAAATTAGTCAATCCACATATAATATTGGTCCTATTCACTATTTGTCATGTGTTCACATTTGAAAATATTGTTATCTAGTCCAAAATATCCAATGATGGTAATTTATAAAGAATTCATGATTGACAGTCTAGAGGCTAAGAAAAATAAAACCAAATCACCATGAATTGAGTATCTTCTGTGTGTCTGATGTCTGTCTCTAACCTGGTCCATTGACTATGTAGTCCTGTTGGGAAAGGATCCTCATCTTACAGAAGGTAGAAGGTATAGATGAAACTTTTTATATTAGAAACCTTAATTCTGTTCCAACCTCCCAATAAACTAATCACTCATTAAACCCCTCACATGTTTATTTTAAAAGATTTTTGTCATTTTTATTATGTTGTTTTAGTAATTTTAATTATGTATCAATATGTGTCTGTGAGTACAATTGTTTGTGGAAGCAAGAAGAGAGCATTGTAACATTTGGAACCTAATAGGTGGCTGTGAATTGCCCAAGAGTCATGCTGGAAACTGACCTCAGGTCGTCTGCATGAGTTATATGTATCTCCATCGTTCAAGTCATAATACTGTCACGTTAGCCACCATGATTTAACACAGGAATTTTGGCATCAATATTGAAACCACACAAATGTTCAGTAGTTAATATTTGTATAATGTCAAGGTGACTATACTTAGAATCACTGTAGACATTTTTTTGGTCATGGTAGTGTTTCTAAAAAAAATTAATTTTTAAGAAGAAAGATCCATACTTGTCATGAAAGGAATGAAGATATTCTAAAGATAAATTTCTTCATTTAGTCATACTTTATTGAACAATTGATCCCAAGTTATTAGTTTCACCGTAGAAGCCTTGTGGAAGAGAAGGAAAACACTGAAGTCTAGTAGGAGCTATAGGAGAAACCAAAGAAGTTGTCATACAGTTTTAACAAATTCTCAAACCATTCTTGATAGAGAGAATGGAAACTACATAACAATCATATGAATGACTATAACTCCGTGGGAGTTGATTAGCTATGCATCTCACTTGCATTCAATGTAAATCTAAATCTTTTATCTAGTCCCCTAGTGTGAACTGGTGGATTATTGAAGCTTTTGTTGTTGTTGTTGTTTTTCTTTCCCCAACATAACCAGTAAAAGTGAATAGACTTTTTCATTGTTCTACTGTTATTTATTCCTTTAATTTGCTGGAGGCAGACAGGTGACTGAGACTAGATAGTGGGGCTGTCAATGTCTGAGCTTGGACCACAAAAGTCTCTAGTAACAGACTGACATTGCATGCAGGCAGTAACATTTCATGAACACAGGTTCTGGATGAACACACACACACACACAAACACACACACACATTCTTCTTATTCTGCTTCCTGAGATCAGATTTGATATGATTATAATCAAGCCTCCATGATTTCCCTAGCAATTAGAACTCTGAGCCACCTTAACCATTTTCTACTTTAAGTTGAATTAATGTGGGTATCTGGTCAAGAAACGTGGGGGAAAAAAATCTAATATAGGAAATTTATACCAGGGAGTGTTGGTGTTGCTATAATAAACTTCACTATAAGGGTCATAGGATATAAGGATTAAAGCCTAAAATTCCAACTTCGAGACAAGATTTATGGAAAGAATGTAGATGAGTTCTACCCTTTGAAGTAAAATTCTCCAAGATTACTATAAGCAGAACTTATTTGGCTATATTAGTGGGAATTTAAGAGACTAGCATGATAAAATACACGAAGACATTCAGGTCCTGGGAAACAAGATGTCAGAAGGTAACAAGGACTTCTGGAAACTAGTTAAAAGCAGCCATGTGTGCTATATTCTGGCAACAAAGCTGGTTTTATTGTTCAAATTTTCTGGGATCTTCAATGATGCTTTAAGCAAGAGAAATGATTGACTTTTGGTGGCAAGAAAATTTTATGTTGGCAAAGCAGTCACTCTCTAGTCATGGCATAATCACCATTCCCTGATCTTTCTGCCTACAATGGGAGAAAGCAGGATGATAAGGCTAGTATAGTTTGATGAGAAAAAAAAAAGTAAGAAAGCTTAAAAGTTACAGACAAGGACAGTGCAGATAAAGCAGCTCTAATTGTTAGAGACTTTCAAACAGAATACATTCTCTGCTCTGTACTGCACACTAGGGAAGGTGAGCTGATGTCCAGACCCCACCTTTTAAACAGCATTGAAACTATAATGATTAGGGGGGCTTTGGATGAAGATTGAATTTTGAATTATGAGATGAATATAAAACTTGAGAGGCTATGGGTGGACGGTGTGATTTAATCTTGCATTTTTGATACGAATTTGGAAGAGGATGGAGATATTATTCTTTATCTTCATAGTCCACTTGATTTAAATAATGAATTGCCATGAAACAAGATCTTTGAGTATGTCTATGAAGTTTCTCCTAGAAAGGTTTAAATGAAGAAAGGAGGTTCAGTGTGACTACAGGTTATAAGGTGTCACATTCTATATACTGAAGTAGCAATAGGAATAAAAAATTAGAAAACATTTGAGGAGTGGAGCTTGATCTCTTTCTGCTTCCTGACTGAGGATAAAATGAAACTAGGTTTCTGTTCCTACCCACATGGCTTCCTCACTCTGATAGAATATACCCTCTAACTGAGATATATATTAAACCATTCCCTTTTCAAGTTATTTTTCTCAGGAAATTTGTCATAACAATGAGTAAAGTAACTAGTTCACCATGATACCAAGAGGAATACATAAAATTGAAAAGTTGAATAAACACATAAGCAAATAAAAATACATATTTAAGGACACACTTCAGTCCTTACATTACTAGCAAGAATAAAAATGATGACAACCATAATTAAGAAATTATTTAGCAGAAATTGTGTTTAAGGCTCTGTATGATGATGCCTGTGCTTATAAACATCAGGGTTTATATATTATATATAACATATATGCAAAGATGTGTACAATAGAACACATGCATGCTGTTGTTCAGATTAAAAATATTGTA
This sequence comes from Mus musculus, assembly GCF_000001635.26. NCBI lineage: Eukaryota > Metazoa > Chordata > Mammalia > Rodentia > Muridae > Mus > Mus musculus. The sequence continues at coordinate 80,533,065 of NC_000071.6, read as the reverse complement.
AATTAATGAAACCTAGAAACTATCGAATTACCAAGAAACATGATTTTACATTGATAAATCGTGATGTCATAAAATGAAATCAACCTTGCAAGTTTAAGATTAAGCAAAGGAATCGAGACACAAAGGAGTAATTTCATATATATGATTTAAAAGCAAGTAAATTGGTGTTTTTAGAAATCAGAGTGATTCATTTCTGAAAAGGAAATGGAAGAGCAGTGGATCTTGGAGAGAGGTAAGGTGGGGGAGCTGGTGAAGGTGGATTAAGGGAAACTGTAATTGGGATGTATTCTATGAGAGAAGAATTACTTTTCGATGAGAATAAAAATAAATAAATTAAAAAAAATCAGATTGCTCATTCTAAGCAAACCTGGCCGTGAACTTGAAGGAATCTTTTGACGGCTGATACCATTAGCATCTTTCATTTGTACACTGAGAAGTCTGGCCTTTACATTTTGGAACATGTCCATGAATCATGAACTGTTGAAACACTTACTCTCCTACATGTTTACTGTAATTTAATTAAACGTATAAGATTAAAGTAGCTTCGAAGCTATATTCTTGTGAGTTTAACCCACGCAATTATTTTTTGCAGTTATTTTTTATTTAATGGAAAATAGAGACTATTCAAGAGACAGTATAATCTTGCTACACATGTTGTTATATTGTCTTATTGTTTTGTGAATACAAAGATTCATACTTAAGTATGATAATGCAGTATGGCATTCATGAGACTTTCTCTTCAAATATTAGCCAAATAAATGGCTAGTGAAAATGATGGAAACTTTTTGAATTTTCATTCTTTTCATCTAAATAGTATTAGAACTAACTCTCTATAATATTTAAAATAAAAATGTATATGAATATAATTTTTCCTCAGATTAAGTTTATTATACATGTAAATAATTTGTATCATATTTTAGAATTTACTATACAATTTTAATCCTAACTCATTATTTCATTCGTAATGTTTTCTCAATTAAAAGCAAAACTAAAAATCCTTTTACAAAACTTGTCTATAGATCAGTATGTAAAATAAAACTACGTCAAATCAATACTTCTATTTTTCTGACTCTAAAGATTGTGTTTTTAAATATATACAAAGAATCAAATCTTGGGCTCTTTCAAGGTTCTTATATTGATCTTAAAATCTGCTTCTAAAATATATTTTCCTCTCTGAAATCACAAAGGGGATTGTTTTTCTTTATCTTTGGTTTGCATCTTTCCTTAGATAGTCATTCCTATTTTGTGATTACTGAGGAAAGTAGTAAACCTTCCTAGAAAATTATTATAATGTAGCTCTTTTTAGACTCAGCATGGATGCTGTTGACCTGGTAACAGCTATATCATAACACAGATTAATACTGTATATTCTTCATAGGATCTATTCTTTCCAGTCCTGGTCAAGGAGAGGTTAGCATAGTTTCCAGAAAGATTATTACATCTACCATTTTCATTAGGTAAACGTTTGAATCTTCTTCTTAAATGAGAATCTTCCAGAATTCATTCACCTATTAAATATTCATTAGTGCCAATGATATGTTATTGTTTCCAGGATATGGGGATACAAAAGCAAATAACACAAAGTTTCTAGTTTCCTGTCCCCCTGCCCAAGAATTAAATTCCAGGTCTGGAAAATATTATCTAAGACATAATGAGAAATTTACATCTAAATGATTGTGCATTTTTATTAGCAAATTTAGTTCTCCAAGCCTAGTCATTATTATGGTTAATATGGGAATGTTTTGACACTAAGGTTGTTAAGAATCACTAAGAATCACATTATCAGTGAGCAGTGTCCAAAGTTTAATGACTTTATCTTGTTCTTTGTCAAAGGAGCTTTTTATGTAATTTCATTTTTTGTTTGAGAGAACTCATTAAAATTCTGATTTGTACAACCTCATATAAGATTGATTTTGGAATAGATGCAAAGGGATCCAAACTCTGTTCACTAAAGCAAAACCATTTCAGTGATTTTGGTGAATGAACTCCACCACCAAGGAGAATTCTCTAAGGGAACAGCATCGGTAGGGGGAATATAAGTATTCCATGTGGATTTATTATACAGGCTTAGAGGACGTCAACCTGATAGTCCAACAGTGCCTGTCTCACAGTGGAAAAGGTCAACAATCTGGTTGTTTGTCAGTTCAAAAAGCAGGATGGCTTAGCAGTCCTTGTATGATGTGGTCCAAGGTAATTTATAGAAAGTTCTGGTTTTAGTCTACATTGGAATGCAAAAAACTTTGGATCTATCTAATATTTAATATTGACTGTAACAACAGGATAGCTAAAATTACCAGGGATAGTGACAGCTAGCAGGCATCAACCACCTTTTCTTCTTCTACATCCTTTGTGTAGGCTGCTTCTGTAATGTGTGGTCCAGATTTAGGATGGGTCTTTTTTCTTCAAGTAATCTGAATAAGAACATTTCTTGATAGTATATTCTCACGTATAAGAGGATTTTAGCCCTAATGTACAGGACCCCCATTTTACATGAAAAAGACCCAAAGAATCAGGAATTAGGGGAAGGGAACTTCTTTAGGGCATCCCAGAGACCTGGAATGGTGGCGGCTCCATGGAGTTTCTGGACTATATCTGAGACTCCTAGCAGTGGGCATAAAAACCTGAAGTGGCCACCTCCTGTGGCCAGACAGAATTTACCAGTGGAGGAATAAGGACACCAACCCACACACAAAACTTTTTTTCCCAAAATTTGGATAAATCAGAGACTAAGAAAATGGCCAGAGAACAATTGGTTCAAGTTGGAACCAATCCTGTGGGCAACCGATCCCTGACACTAATTATAATACTCTGTTATGCTTGTGAATAGAGACCTAGCATAACTGTCCTCTGATAGGCTCTGCCAAGCAGTTGACTGAATCTGATGCAGAGACAGATCCACGGCCAAACATTGGTTGGAGCTTGTAGAGTCTTAGGGAAGAATTGATAGAAGGATTGAAGGCTCAGAAGGGGAAGAGGACCTCAAAGGAAGGCCAACAGAATCAACTAACCTGGCCCTATGGGGCTCCCAGAAGCTGAACCACCAAAGAGCATACATGGGCTGGACATAGGCATCTGCACATATGTAGCAGATGGGCAACTTGGTCTTCAGGTTGTTCTCCACAACTGGAGAGGAGGCTGTCTCTAAAGTTGTTGCCTGTCTGTGAATTCCATTCATTAAACGAGGCTGCCTTCCTTTGCATCAGTGGTAGAGGAGGCATCTAGCCCGGCAGAGACTTGATGTGCCAGAGTGAAGGGATATAGAGGAAGGGGAGTCTCTACTTTTTCAGAGGAGGGGACACAAGTAGTGGAGGGAAGAATTGTGTGAGGGGGTACTGGTAGGGGACAGTGAGTGATCAGAATGAAAAGTGGATAAATAAATATATAAATAAGCAAATAAATGAATGAATGAATGAATTAAAGAAAGAAGGAACAAACGAAAGAAAGAAAGAACGAACGAACAAAAGAAAGAAAGAAAGAAAGAAAGAAAGAAAGAAAGAAAGGAAGGAAGGAAGGAAGGAAGGAAGAAAGAAAAGAGAGAGCCAGAAGCTTGTGTTTTAGTTGATTCCAGATGTATTCAAGTTGGCAAACGTTAGCCACCATGAGGACAAAATCCACACCTTTAAGCAGAATTAAATTTGTCTACAGCAGTACAGCAGAGCTTGTGCATGCTAATTTAGGGTAAATATACTTTGGGACAATTATTTTAGTTAGGTTACAATTTCTTAAGTGAACCATGTAAATATAGAACATAAATATGACTGGAGGATATAATGGTTAGGTACTTAGAGAACCATATTTAAATACTATATATATATATATATTTTCTATTTGGAACTAAGTGAAAACAGAGGCTTCTGTAAAAGTTTAGACAAATGACGCTAATACTTACATTGAAGAACTGCTTAGATTACAGAGGCGATTGTTCGATGTTCAGACAGATATTACTAGAATTGAATTTCATGAAGAATGAGCTACTCCGTCAGAATTACATTTTTGTAAAGGCAAGAGCTATGAGAATGGTCTACAATTATTGCTGGGTCCTAGAGGCTGTACTACTTTCAGTATCTACTGAAGAAAACTGGAAGATAGGGTGGAGTAGAAGATAATTTTATTCAAGTCAAAATTTGGTAAAGTAATTCAGAGATAAGTGTATCAATGGAATTGGTGTTCCCTTGTAATGAGGCAAAAAAAAAAATAAATAAATGGCCCTGCTAGATACCATAGTTTAACATCTAAAAAGTTCAATGCCAACAAAGACTCATTTCTTTTGGAATTGTTGACCAGTAAAGACTGAAGGTCCCCAAAAAAAACCACAGACTGATTTCTACATTCTCATTTACCCTTCAGAACTTGACACTAAAACCCCAGTGCTGAAAATATCACATACTTAAGTCATAAAATATGGAAAATTCAAATTGGTACAATCCTTAAAACTTGATATCTAGTATTTGACTTCCATAGTTCTAGAAGACACTATGAATACCAATAGAGACAACAGGTAGTCATCAGTCTAATCTATCTGCAAACCCTGAAATCTACAATAACTGCTGCATTGACAAAACATGACTCCTTTTCTAATAGTGGCATAGATGTAATAGAGGTAACAACTACACTCTGATTGCATGTAAGAAATGAGTTGTGAGCCACAATTGCCACTATTACAGGGATACAGATTAGTGCCTAGAAAGGTCACAGATGCTAGGGGAGTATCTAATACTATTATTCTTACAGTAATCTACTATTAAAATAGCTCCTAACTAATTATTGATATATCTACAGATCAGTGCATATTTCAATCCTTATTAGAGAAGCTCCCCCACAAAGTAGATAATATAGAAATTATGCAGAAAATAAGAGATTATGGGGTATACAGCAATAAATATAATATATATATATATATATATATATATATATACACACACACACACACACACACATATATATATATATATATATATATATATATATATATATATGAAAACAACTTTCACAATCCTCAGACTTTTTCTCAGAAGAGCAGCAAGATTCAAAGAACCAGAGGTGGCTGATGAATTCAAATAAGTTGTTTTCTGGAAACTATAAGGAAGTTACACATAGAAATTCACACCACTTGTGAAAACATGCACAGGATTTGAGCAAGCTCACAAAAGACAACATTTTTTATCTAGATATTTTCTTCATTTACATTTCAAATACTATCCCCTTTCCTAATTTCCTCTCCAAAAGTCCCCTATACCCTCCTCCTGCCCTGTTCCTTAACCCACCCACTCCCACTTCCTGGCCCTGGCATTCCCCTGTACTGGGGCATATAATCTTGGTAAGACCAAGGGTGTCTCCTCCCATTAATGGCAGACTAGGCCTTCCACTGCTACATATGTAGCCAGAGACATGAGCTCTGCGGATACTTGTTAGATCATATTGTTGGTCCTCCTATAGGGTTGCAGAACCCTTTAGCTCCTTGGGTACTTTTTCTAACTCTTTCATTAGGGGTCCTGTGTTCCATCCAATAGATGACTGTGAGCATCCACTACTGTATTTGCCAGGCATTGATATAGCCTTACCTGGATCCCCAGGTGTGGCAGTCTCTGGATAGTCCTTCCTTCCATCTCAGCTCTGACCTTTGTCTCTGTAACTCCTTCCATGGGTATTTTGTTTCTCATTCAAAGAAGGAGCAAGTATCCACACTTTGGTCTTCATTCTTCTTGTGTTTCATGTGCTTTGCAAATTATATCTTGGGTATTCTAAGATTCTGGGCTAATATCCACTTATCAGTGAGTGCATATCATGTGTGTTCTTTTGTGATTGGGTTACCTCACTCAGGATGATATCCTCCAGATCTATCCATTTGCCTAAGAGTTTCATAAATTCATTGTTTTTAAAAGTGAGTAGTACTCCATTGTGTAAATGTACCATATTTTCTGTATCCATTCCTCTGTTGAGGGACACCTGCGTTCTTTCCAGCTTCTGGCTATTATAAATAAGGCTGCTATGAACATAGTTGAGCATGTGTTCTTATTAACAGTTGGAGCATCTTCTGGATATATGCCCATGAGAGGTATTTCTGGGTCCTCCAGTAGTACTATGTCTAATTTTCTGAGGAACCGCCAGACTGATTTCCAGAGTGGTTATACAACCTGTAATTTTTTAAAGGATTTTTGTGCTTCCTCTTTAAGGACTTCTACCTGTTTAGCAGTGTTCTCCTGTATTTCTTTAAGTGAGTTATTAATGTCCTTCCTTAAATCACCTACTAGCATCATTAGATATGATTTTGAATCCAAATCTTGCTTTTTGGATGTGTGTTGGGGTATCCAGGACTCGCTGTGGTGGAAGTACTGAGTTCTGATGATGCTGACTGGTCTTGGTTTCTGTTAGTAAAATCCTTATGTTTGCCTTTTGCCATCTGGTAATCTCTGTGTTAGATATTCTAGCTGTCTCTGGATGGAGCTTGTTCCCCCTGTGATTTTGTTAGCCTCTGTCAGCACTCCTGGGAGTCCAACTCTCTCCTGAGTCCCAGGGATCAGTACACTTGCTGCAGGCCTGCCCTTCTCTGGCAGGGAAGGTACACAGAGGTCTGAGGTTCAGTTATGCCTCCTGCCTGAGGATGAAGGCCTGAAGAGACCAGGTCCAGGAAGCTCTGTTGCTTCTTAGGCCTGTGTGCTCTCCTGCACAGACTGGTTTTTGAGAGACCTGGGATAGAAGATAGTGGTCTCGCCTGAGTCCTGGGGTCAGAGCCCTCCCTGGAGGCCAATGCTTCTTTTAAGGTGAAGGTGCACAGAGGTCTATGGATTAGGTTCACCTTGCTGAGGATGAAAACCAGAAGGGATCCTGTCTGAGCCCTGTTGCTTCTGTGGCCCACAAGCTCTCCTGCGTGGACTGTTCTCTGAGAGACCCAGGATAGAAGATCACAAGACAACATCGTAATGTGGGGGGGAGTAGAGACCAAATTCCAACACTAGCCTAGGAGCTATTTGCATTTGATAACTTCTTGGAATGCAGGAGTTTTATTTAAAATTATTTCAAGTAGTTGGTTCCACCTTTAAGCATATCTTGGCAATGCAAATTAGACCTGAGCTGAGGTATAGGAAAAACTTTTAAGTGATGTCATTAGATAATTGATGGAGAGAGGGTGGCACGAGAGGAGGTGGGCAAAGAAAAGAGGGTGGCACGAGAGGAGGTGGGCAAAGAAATTTGTATCATTAAACTACATTGAAAGCAATGCTCAAAGGTTTAAGTTTATTTTGGGCACTACTAGTTAGATATTTTGTGTAACAGTTGGATTCTCAATTTGGAGACATATGCCCCTATGTTTCTTGGGGTGGATTGCAGTGTCATAATTATTGCATCATATTTAGGTTTATGTTATAAACTAGGTTTATCCCTGATGGTGCCAATTTTAACTATCTGTCTAAAGTAGAATTTTCTAATCTGTCCAATATGAAGTCATTGTCCAAAATCTACACTGTATTCTCTGGGAGAAAACAATTATACTCATATTTAAGTAGAGAGCTGATATATTCGTATTTTTGAGAATAAAGCATCTTCATGAATTATTTATGATTATTTTTAAAAATTTAAACTTTAATATAATAATGTTGCAATTAAAATCATGTACTGAAATTATCTTGCCCAAAAGTCACAGTAAACATCCATACAATTTGAGTAACCACATTCATCTCCCAAATTCTTGTCCTGTTCTATAATTATGGTTTTATATGATATATATATGTCCTACTACTTCATTCGTGTATGTGTGTGTGTGTCTGTGTGTGTCTGTGTGTGTGTGTGTGTGTGTGTTAGATGACTTATTGTTATCTGTATGTACATGAACATACGTAGGCCTGACCACTTGGCTATGGCAGTCTATCAGGATACTTGATCCTTTAAAATACTGACTTCCTTGCCTTCCATAGCCATCTAACCCCTATAGATTTTGAACTAACAGTGGGATCATTCTTAATCAACACTAGGATATAAACTGGTGTGGTCTGATCCCAGTCTTACGTGCGCAGCCACATTGTTCAGAGTTAATGGCTATAACATTTCTGTCATATCCAGAAAATATTCTTGACTCTCTGGCTTTAACAATCCCCTCCACTCTTTTCCTCTGATTCTCTCTTACACTTTTGTGTAGAGGTTGGGATGCCACTTTTGAGGATGGGGTCCCCCAAATCACATATTCTTTGCACTTTCACCAATTACAGTTCTTACCCTCCCTCTGCTGTGAAAAGAAACTCCACTGATAAGGGGTTAAAGCTGCTCTTATTTATGATTACAAAGATAGATATCTAGAAAGCTACTGTACTTATAGTTATGTGCTATTATATAAAGAATATGTAGTCAAGCTTTACCCAATAGTTGAATAGTGGTACTAAACCTTGCTGAGAAGCAACAATTGTCTATTGGATTTAAAATCTACCCAATGGAAGATAATGAATGCTAGAGAATGCAAGAACCCATGGTGAATATTTTCGCTCCTGTTTACTTTTCATTTATACTAATATTTAGGGATAATTATTCTATATCATGTTGTATGTTGCTAATTTATTTGGTTATATGAATTAGAATTGGGCATTTGGGAAATTTTTACTAGGCAGATGAGCATAAAATAACTAGTACTTTGTTTCTAAAACAGGTAAAGTATTTAACTAATTTTTTTCTTGGAAGTATAATTTCATTTTTAAAACATTGTTGTCCAGCCACAGAAACACGTCATTGCTCTCAGTGACCGTGGATCATTTTACTGGGGGAGGGATGAGCATGGTGTTAGCAACTGCGTGTTTCCTTGTGAATTAGATCCTTGGTACTTAAATGTTGCTGCTTGTATGTTCTCTCTGCTGCCAAAGCAAGATAAATATGTAGTAAATAAATAACGGAACAAAGAAACAAAGAAAGAAAATAAATCCATGGTAAGTATATATTTATTTGCACACATCTACCACACATGTGTAGTTCTATATTGATATTAGTATATTTAACATGATACATTGTACTGTTGTCTGCAAACATAAAAAAAATTTACTAAAACCTAATGTTACCAGCTTGTTTATCTCCCACTTCTGATACCTTCAATACTGTAGTAAAGCCATAGCTATAGAGGAGATACTGAACGAATGGGTTTTGTGTTTCTTATTGGCTATCAGATACTTAGATAAATCGGTGTTTTACAGGGATGTAGGAGACTGGGTCTTGAACTTGACCTCCATAGAAGACACAAAAGGATTATAATCACTACCTATCATAGCAAAGGTGTTATGGGAAAAAAAAACTGTGCCAGACTGAGCAGGGATGGATGGCAGTGAGATTTGTATATCTCATGAAACACAATTATCTTTTCTTTTAAAACAGGGAGTCTTTAAAACACCATTTTCCTTCAGCAAGGTTTAAATAAATATGAAGTCTGGTAGATGTAAAATAGGGCTTCTTTCTAGCTAGAAAAAAAAAAGACAGCTTGTCTCACTGTCTTTCCATCTTAAACTTTTACAAAAAGCCAGACAACATGAAATATTTCAAATCTAATTTGTTTATTCTGGTCATGGTAAGTCTGTATAATTTTTAAAATTTGCTTTGTGGTTCAAACAACATTTTGATTCGTTAAACAGAAGTTTTCCACTGAAAGCTAGACATGTATCACATTATAGAAATTCAGCCCCTACTTGCGAGCCTTTGTGATATTCTGGTCAAGAATTTGTCTGTGTTTAAAAATGCTGCCTATGTGATGAGGGATTCCTTTTCCATCTTCTCTTTAATTTGGTTTTCATTATGTATGTCTCATAGTGTATACTATATCTTTTTGCCCAAGGGACAGAATTCTTTGCTATTATACAGTACTTCTAGAATTTTATTATAGGATTGTACTGTATATTTCTCATTACATCTTGGTTTTTTTTGGTAGACATTTTCCAATTACTTGTGACCCTAATCAGTGTGTATCCATGGTATAGCATTTTTTCCTAATAGGTAAAGCATTATCTCCCCTAAGCGAGGCTACATTTTTTTTCTACAAAGAATGTTCTGTTTGGTTTTCATAAGTGTCCTTCTCTTTCTAGAGCCATAAAGAGTCCATTTTTGGTCTTTAAGCTCATTGAACAGGACCCTAGTTTCAACCCTCTGGATGTTCAATTATTCTGTGATTATCTGCCAGAGTCGACCCTTCTCAACTGAGTATATATATTATCCCCATATAATCAAGTTTCTTTTCAGGGTTCCATCCAGTTCAGGGCTCCAAGAATTTATGTTCCAGTTAAGTTGATCTCTCCTGTAACAACTTTTCTACTTTTCTTTTAGAAATGAGAATTGTTTTCTCTAAAACATAACCTTCTTGATGTATTACAAAGTCATTGATTTTTTTCATTTCCTTGGGATTTTTCTTATGAAAAGCTAACTGATGATTTCCAGTCTCTTTACATATCAGAGCCATAACTGGTAGTGTTACATATTTTATTTAAAAAATGTACGTGTCCAGATGTTTACCATGACTCGCAATATAAATATCTATAGCTATGTACAAAGTTCAGGAAAATGTCAATATTTTCCTTTACACAGTGTCGTTGACCATCTGTGGCTGATACAGCCAATTAAATTATATATAGCTACTGTATGTGACTAATCCAGAGTTTAAATGGAAGCATAATTTTTTTCAAGGCTCTGAGCTTTTGTGTAGTTTAACAGCAATCACAAGTCCCCAAGTGAAAAATTCCCATGTATTCAGATTACTGTCTTGTAGACAGAATCTTGGATTTTGGTTTCTCTCAAAATTCCCAGAATACAGGAGCACTTGTACTAGTGCTCTTCTCAATGAGAGGTCGTTATCTTATGATACCGTATCTTTTCTTTGATTATTTTACATTATGTCAATAGAGATGTTGAAGAAAATTAAGCTTCCCAATCAGTGATTTGGAGTTAATCAAAAGAGATCAAGGCCAGAAACACTTTAAATAAGAAGGATTGTGTCTATGTATCTTAAAGGCGAGCTCCCTATTCTGAAATAGTCTCTGTGATAGTACTGGTGAGAAGAAGATGCCCTCAAAGGCTATAGTACTGTATTCTTCAGTAGATTCCTGAGGAAGATGTGAAGTTTCTGCACTATGAGCACTAGGACCTGAAATATTTGAACATCTAGAAATGTTGGAAGATAAACTTGAACCCCAAAACAAAATACAGTTCTGGCTGACACACAGAATTTGTCCTGTTCAAAAGCATTAAGAATAGATTTCGGCTAACTCATGTTTATTTTTTGATCCATGAAAACTGTGATATAATTAAAGCATGTTGTTTCACACCTTTGTGTGTTGTGGCAAATTCTGAGTCATAAAACCTAACACAATAGCTATGAGAGAACAAAAGCAAAATATAAAAGGGTTGTTAATATTTAATTGCCATTAACCCTCCAGGAAACACAGGGCATAGAATCACAGTGTTGGTTTATTTTTGTTTCTTTAATGATCTTAGACTTAATGTATTGGCTTATGAAAAACATATTCAAGTGTTTTTTCTGCTTCAGTGGGGTCTAGTTTTCTGTGATCCTTGTACACAAACCTTCAAGAATTATCCATTTCTTTTTTGAGGGACATCTCGCTTCCTTTTAGCTTCTGTCTATTATAAATAAGGCTGCTATGAACATCGTGGAGCATATTGGCACAGGGGAAATATTCCTGAACAGAACACTAATGGCTTAAGCTGTAAGATCAAGAAACTACAAATGGGACCTCATAAAATTGCAAAGATTCTTTAAGGTAAAGGACATTGTCAATGGGAAAAAAAGTCAAACAACAGATTGGGAAAAGATCTTTACCAATCTTACATCCATCCGATAGAGGATTAATATCCAATATATATAAAGAACTCAAGAGGTTGGACACCAAAGAATCAAATAATTCTATTAAAAACATGGTACAGAGCTAAACAAAGAATTTTCAACTAAGGAATATTGAATAGCCAAGAAGCACCTAAAGAAATTTTCAACATCCTTAGTCATCAGGAAAATGCAAATCAAAACAATCCTGAGATTTTACCTCACATCTGTCAGAATAGCTAAGAAGGAAAACTCAGGTGACAGCAGATGCTGGTGGGGATGTGGAGAAAGAGGAACACTTTTCTGTTGCTGGTGGGATTGCAAACTGGTACAACCACTCTTGAAATCAGTTTAGTGGTTCCTCAGAAAATTGAACATAGTACTACCTGAGGACCCAGCTATATAACTCGTGGGCACATACCCAGAAGATACTCCAGCATGTAATAAGGACACATGCTCCACTATGTTCATAGAAGCCTTATTTAATAATAATAGCCAGAAGCTGGAAAGAAACCAGACCTTGAAACTCTTGATGTCCTTCTTGTTTTTCCTTTTATTGAAAATAGATTGGTGTCTCATACAATACCTTTCCCTTCCTATATTTTTTCTAGTTTCTTCCTTCCTCCTGTCCCCTGCGCATTTCTTTTTGCCTGTTTTTAGTAAACAACTTGTTTGCAAGAGACAACAACAAAACATGACAAAATATAAAAAGATTAAGCAAAAGCTTTCATATCAACACTGGACACTGCAACCCATCAGGAGGACTGTTGCAGCTATAGTTAGGCCCTATGCTTGCTCCTTCAGTCTTGGTGAACTCATATGTCCCTTCCTCAGTTGATTCAGAGAGCTTATGTTCTCCATGCCCTCTGGCTCTTACAATCTTCCTGCTTCTGCTTCCTCTTTCTCGGGAGTGCCTGAGCTCTGAGGCAGATATTCGATGGAAACCTTCCATTTAGACTCTCGTTCTATGTAATATCTGGCTATGGGTCTCTGCATCAGTTCTCATTTGCTACTGTTCGAGAAATCCTTGCTGATTATGGCTGGATACGCTGCTGATCTATGAGTATAGCAGAATATCATTAGGATTCATTTTATTGATACAGTTGTTTTTTTCTTTCTTTCTTTTTAGACTATAGTGTTTTATTTTATGCTAAGTCTCAGGGTTATCAAGTCTCTAGTTGTTGGTTATCCAAAGAGTCTCCAGTATGTTTTCCTTAAGTCAAATAAGATATTTGTTGGATATTGCCACAAGTTCTGTGACACCATTGCCTTTGTACATTTTGCAGGCAGGTGTGATTGTAAGTCAAAGATTTTGTGGCTTGGTTGTTTTCCACAGCCCTCTTTTAGTAGCCTGTATAGTACCTTTCCACACTAGAGAGACCAGAACATAGGGTAGTGGTAAGGACAACATTGAGGCATCAGGTCAAATTCTCCATGTACAAAGAATGTGTGGATATTGTTCTCCACATTGGGAACCACTGGCAGTCTGTGGAGAGCAAACATTTGTCTTAACAACAGTGTGGGTTGTTAGGAAATTTCCAGGGGAATTCCTTGGCCAATAACTTAAATG